>NC_141779.1:20340692-20643917 GCF_054643075.1 Acanthaster planci
GCAAGTTCATCAGGAACTTGCACCACTGCACCAAGCCTGGGGGCCGGCTCCACCTGACCTATTTTGGGGACAGTCACGGCTGGACGGCCAAGGCAGGAGAGTTCATACGGAACCACCCCAAGTGGGGCGAGTTTGTTAAGGTAGATATACATTTCGGTACTTCTGCTGTCGTAGTGACAGGTGAAAGTTTGTGTCGTTTAAAGTCAGATGTTCTCAATGAATTCTTGACAGAATAGAGGGATTTCACATTAGCGCTGTTTGCGCATATCGGCATTGAAACCTAGGCTCTCTGTGTTGACCTTCGTCAAGCGCGCTCGCGGAGTCGACACGGTACATGCAATGCAGATACACGACCATCGCAGGTACGTTAGTTCGCGGCAAATCGTCGTTATTATTTTTTTTCTTGATTTTATGCGTCGAGTCATCCTGAAAGACTCTTCCACGAGAATCTGCAGCCTGAAAAGTCTGAATTTAACATACCTTTATGTATTTTGTGTCTTGACTCCTTACTTTCTATTGTTTGATCGTATTAATAATTGAAGCTGACACATACAGCCTCGTTTTCAAACATGGAAGTGCGCAGATCGATGCTAAAAATGTCTTATTGGGATCTCTCAATAGGTGTTTTTTTTCTGCGCAGGTAAAGTTGGTGTTAGACTCTATCACAGCTTGTTGAAATAAATAACAAGTCATAATTTGTTTTAAGCTAATCAGTAAACTCGTTTCTGCTGTCAGGTGGTATGTTCGAATGCTAAGCGAATTTTGATGACGGTGTAGTAGTGAAGTGTGGCCGTTGAAGACTGATAAGGAATTTGGCAACTAATGTTAAGCGCCAAAACGTTACGTCGGGCATGTGCAGTTTTTAGAGTGTGCACTTTCAGAAACCTGGGCCGTATTTGTTTCACATGGATCTGGGTCACAATCGGTGATCCGTCGTTGGTTTATTGCCACCAAAAACTCGCCTAATGGATGGTGCGAACCAGCTTTAGGATCACTGATCTAGATCACATCGTCGTTGGCTTGCAGACACCAAAACTCGCCTAATGGATGGTGCGAACCAGCTTTTGGATCACTGATCTAGATCACACGGTCGTTGGTTTACAGACACCAAAACTCGCCTAATGGATGGTGCGAAACAGATTTAGGATCACTGAGCGAGATCCAGATCCGTGTGAAACAACAGGCACCTGGAGTACAGCACGACTTAAATTAAGTTGTCCCGCAAACTACTAAGACTGTTTACAGATCAAAAGGTTACAGCTGAAAGTAGCAGAGATGATACAGCAAGTGGCTGCATGACAGCGACAACCCACTAGCTTCCGTTGTCGCGTGTGCTGTTTCTAGCCACAGCCATATTCTGTGTGGGCCTTGTCTTACTGGCTGATTGGAATCGATTAGACATGCAACGAAGTGACGAATTCTTGTCGTTTGTTCGCATGACGCCAGGGCCGTGTCATAGAGAGAGTTGCGACGTGAGTGTCTCAGTTGTTGGAAGCAAAAATGTGGATTATGCGTGGGTACATATGGCCAGTTTGCGCACAATAGCTGCATGCTGTATTGCGACCATGGAGCTATCAAACACAAGGAGTAAGAACGAAGTCCCTACAGACCGTAATCCGATTGACTGCTCCCGGTCAGCTCCATAGACAAAGCACGGTTACCAGCCCCAGTGTTGAAGACCCTAGACATTCTTTGTATACATGTATACAAAGGTAGCTGGTAACCCACAGACTCGCCGTGTTTCGCTGTGGCACACTGGAGTAAATAAATGGTGAAAAAGATGCACAAAGAGGATGCACAGTTCTCTTCAGTAGTCCTCAGGAGTCAGCGAGTGATCTCCACAGATGCACTCGAAAATTCCAAATCAGCGGTGGTTATATCGCAAAAGTCGGACTTTTTAAAGTCAGTTATGACATTTTGCGTTTCCGGCGGTAGAGAATAAATACCCAAAATATGAACTGCGACATTCATATCCAAGTGGTTCCTACGGTTAAAAGAGGGTGGAAACATGCCGTAGGAATGCATTTGACAACGTGGTGAGGTTTCATGCCGAGACAGTTGTGGACAATGACAGAAAGGACAATGAATCTTCCCATGTTTTCATGTTTTTTTTTTTTATTTTACTCTGGATCAGCTACATTCTCTCAGTTTTCTTGTGGGTTTTTTGTTTTTTGGAGAATTTGTATTAGTTAGTAATTCTGTTTATTGTTAAAAGAGACGTTTTGGGGATGTGAAGACATAACCACATTTTCATTGTAATTGGAATATCAGAACAATCACTAACTAAAATTAAGTCTCCGATCACGGTGGTTTCCGTCCCAAGGCGGCCATGTAGAACACGTGAAGTGTTACGGACACGCATGCGCAGTACCCACGATCCTGCCCAAAGGCAACTTTGAGCATTCCTTATAGCCTGCAAGCGGCGCGGCATTTGTTTTGTCCTTACAGCACGCGCAGTGCTGGCCGTGGCCACCATTGACCCTTTTGGTCTTTGTATGTACGTACTCCTTGTGTTTTATAGCACCATGTGCAGACACAATGAACTGCCATTTTGGCTCCCAAGTCTTAAGTTGGCGCTACTCGATATTCAGCTCTGCACACGATACACCATGTCGTATTTCAGTTGCTGTCGGCTGTAGTCAAATGTTGCCCTCTATTGTTAAAGAAAAGAAATACGTGGACTACATCCATTTAGGAAGTAAACAAAAATGTTGTTAGATCATTCAGCCTCATTTTTGAACTCACTGCACTCTTGACGCTTCCGTTCAGCAGATTAATCACTAAATCCGACAAACTCCTTCCGAATCATTGACGCAGGACGCAAAACCCGGCAGAAACGTCGTTGTAGAATCGACCTTGGACGATGTGAAGAAACTCTTTGCAGACAACGGCTTCACTGTCGTTAAAATAGAGGAGCATGAACTTGCTGAAGACGATTACTCGGACGAGGATGCAGAAGGTAAAAATGTTAATGTCACGCATACACGCTACAACCACTGGTGATATAGTCCCTGCAATCTCATCATGACAAGTCCACAACAAGTCTCTCAGCCCTAAGATATGTCACACTCACAGGTTATTCAAATGCGCTGTGACAAAAGCATTCCTCTGCCATTGTTGACAGTGCTGTTTTTTATTTCTGGGCTTATGGAAGGACCTGTCACATTAACAGACTTGACTATAACACTGCTGTACTATTATCTTGGTGTCCATCCCACACAACCAAACGTGTTGGTGGTTCAGGACTGTGTAGTGCAACTAGTACACTAAGGATCATGTGTAATGGACTCAGTTGGGTGCGAGCCAGATTTTACACATTGGCTCGCTTTAAAATAGCCGACCGTGGGCTCAGACATTGACCTTGAATTCTTAGGAACCTGCTTCAAAACACACCGCCCCTTTTGACTTGCATTAGACGTGGGTTGTCATTCAATGTCTGATTGAAATATGCTGTAAAACAACTCATTATACCAATGATGTATTGTTTGGGCATTAATTCGATTGTTTAACAAGCTCATTTTTAAGTACTTGATGAATTTTTAACAACTGGCTCGATGAATGACAAAACGGTTCAACCAATTTCAAGAATATAAAAAACACCCACTGTGCTCAAGAGCGTACACTTTGATTAAAAAAGAAAAGAAAAAGAAGACAAAGGATATCTCCCTTCTTTTGTTAGGCTATAACGGAGTGCTGACCACATTGCAGTCGATACCGGAAAAGTACAGCCCGGAATGCATGGCAGACTTGTGCAAGTTTTCCCGGGACAATTTCGGCACGAATTCACCTTGGCAATATGTCCAGCTCATCGCGACAAAGTAGACGGAAAGAGACCACCGTGTTATTCACCATTTTTAAGTGAATGGTCTTGCGTTATTTAGGCTAGTCAAATGAAACCATTCTGTAACCACTCTAGGATCACGAGTTTAAACAGTTTATTTTGGTGTAATCAAAACAAAAGAGGCAAGAGAAATGATTACCTTTATATATTACTTATTCTCTTGGTAAAGAAGCCAAGCTTATAAGTTTCATTTAAAATCAACGTAATTTATACATCTTGCAGCAAAATATAACCGACTCACTTGTTTTCCACTTAAATTCAATGTACAAATAACAGGCATATTGAGCAGATGTCCCACACCTACGCCCTTGCGACCACGCAACTCTCTAAAGTGAACGTCTTAATTCGTCTCGGGATTTAAGCCATTATCCAAACGTTAAACACTGGTCCTTTCATAAAACCACCAAATTTAGTTCTCCCCGATGCATGATAATCCACTCTTCACCGGGAGAGATTTCACTGTCATATTTGTGCCTAAAAAGACCTCGTTTACCATAACTGATGTTATCGCGCCACAGACCTCTTTGCCTGGATCCCAAAGGCAAGGCTCAGTCAACGTGCACTTTTTATTTTTTTTGTGCAGCCTGACCTTTTGTATTCATGAATTTGTATCTGAAAGAAACGAGCACGTGTCTCTGAATTTCTTGCAGGGTCTAAACCTAAATACACTGCCGTTGTTTTTCACCGATAAGTCCCAAATTATTGGTCGGCTGAAGAATACATTAGGCAAACAACAGAGATAAAGAGGGCACAGGCAAAACACATTATTGTACCAGTGTCTTCGCAGTATAATAAGCTTTTCCACTGGGATAATGCAGCCGCGTTTCAGTCACTAAAAGCGTCTTTAAATTGTAAATGTTTGAAACAGTCGCTGAAACTGTATACAATCTTAACTGCACATCAGGATCAAACTGTAATGTAACATGTACATGTATTATTAGATATGAAGTATAGTCAAGCCTTTCTTTCAGTGACGGAAATAAAATTAAAACTGAAAAAAAAAACCAAAATATTTTTCTTTTTCAGTGTTTCAATCAGAGGACCTTTAAAACAGCATATGGATGGTTGAAAGACCTTTTATTCAACATCTTATTTATATTTATTGTAATTCATCGCTATTCGACACGACAATTGATTGTCATTAATGGCGTTATTTTTGACTTGAGAAAGTTGACGCTGATTTGCTCGTCATGTATGTCAGAAGTTACAGGCGTAAGCTTTTCAACGATCACAGTTAACACGTAATTACGTATCGAATAAATAGTGTCTTGTAAGGCGTGGTATACAGTTATACAACAAAAATAAAGCTGGGCCATGATTAAGGCATCTCGAGTGAATTAGCTTGATCGGTCCAAGACGTTCATAAACAAGATACAAATCGATTCCTTCTGAAGAGGAGATTTTACTGGCCGTTGGAAGTACCTTCTGCATTTTTTTCAACTACTTTGAGCTGGCGGCACAGCTGCAGCATGTATCTATGGCGATCCACTCCCAATCATAGCGAACAGTCTCTCCGTCGTTCACCTCCACGTATGCAATTGTCCACGACGAGCGCGTCGTACACTCTGAAGTTACTCTCCTGTAAGTTCATCACACGCACACATATTCTACTCTTAGAGTGTGGATACAGTGTAGTTTATTTTGACATTATTTTTGTAATTGTATACTCTTCTTCAATTTATAAGAAGTATTTAAGTATTTGACACCTTTTAGGTTAAATGTATTGAAAAGTGCACTTTTTGTAACTATTGATATTATGAATGCTTTCCTGGACAACTGAGGACGTTGTTGTTGGGATGTCATTTCTGGAAGACATGGTTCATTACGCAGGTTTTCAATTCAAATTGTGAACTGACAATTTACTCACTGAAATCATTTCCAAAAAAAATTATTTCTTGCTCACTGCTTTGTATACTTTGCCAAACAATGGATCAGCGATAAAGAAAAAAATTGGAACTCCAAAATCTTTTTTAAAATGCAGTTTCATGTGCAAAAACAATATAATAATGAAGTTTTCTTCCTGGGATGGTATTTCCGTTCTTCACATGAATATGGAAATTACTAGTTAGCATAAAAAGCAAACGATTGGCAGCAAACTTCTGTTGAAATAGTGAAATAATAATTGAAAATGAGGTTTAGTGAGATACAAAAGATGCATTTTGAGGTTTGTATTTGTATTCTAAAAGAGTCCATTGCGGCTACCCTATGAAAAAGGTGTCAGCTGTGGGATACACACAAGCACACGATTAGTTGGGAATTGCCAGATCTCAAATGTAATCATTTTACTCTTCACGGTAAAGTGAACGTGTACCGATAATATACTGTCACGTTTACGTGCGTAGGCCGCTGGCATGTGGGATATATCACAACCGAAAAGAAATTTAAAGTTTCACACCATTCCCCCCTGCCCCAATTTTTTTTCAATTAAAACGAAAGAGTAGTAATTCAACGCTGGTTGAATGCCCTGCCGATTCAATTTCATATGTACATCTTACCAGTCGTTGATATAGTTGCAGCTCTGACCGTTACTCAGACACCTTGTGGTATAAAAATGCTGATCTGGGTATAGGTTCACTACGTCGTGGTTCCTTGTCACGCCCCTGTTCTCTTGCTCCCAGCCTCTGACGCTTGTGCAGATCTCGGTTAGAATGCCGGCTGCCCTTTTTCCCTGCGAAAGGGTCAAGTAGTGTGTTACAGCCCCATAATGTCTTACGTGTTGACGTCTCCTGCCTCCGTCTGACAAATTAATATCTTGCTTACGAGGTTTCTAACCGTGGAAAACATCATATTTATAATGCCCAATGTGAGCATGGTCTAAGTGCAGCAAGAATGTATATAATTTATACAGCACCTATAACCCTATCGTGTTGTGTACATGTTGTATATGCCATACAACTTAAATTCAAGGTCAGTTCTCGCTGATAGTTAACGCTCAAAATTAACTGGCAGAGGAGATATTTTAAAGCGAATCAGTGGACTGCACCCTTTGTTATAAACACGTAGCGAATGTAGAACTCTCGCTGGAGCAGAGACAATGATCTGTCGGATTGTAAGGGAAAGTGACCACACAAGTATACGCCCAAGCTGTACATGTAGTCTGAACTTTGGGGAACAATTGTTGCCTGGTGCTTCAGGGTAAAGTGCGAAGCACTTTGTAGGAGTAATACGTCGATGGAACTGGCCTACAAGTATACATGCTTACATCCTTGTGAAAAATTATCTTCACAGTTTTGGTTCATCAGTTTGCATGTGGGATCTTCATTCTTAACAAAAAAACTGGACTTGCTGACGTGGGTTGTTTTGTGGTTATTATTCAGAAATGTACATGAGACATTCTCTGCTCTCACCCGCCGATGAGGCAGAGATGTCCCCTCCGGGTGATCTGGACGGAACGTGGCGAAATCCGGCTTCTTCTGGCTGAACGCAATCCGGTTGCTGTTCAGCGCCGGATGCTTGAGTATCTCGTCATAGAACGCTGTGACCTTGTCGTGAACCATCTTGCTTTGTCTTTTGGTCAGCCTCGTCTCCTCCTCAGCCCCCATTTCTCGTATAAGTTTCAGCGAAAGATCTGTTCAGCAAAAGAGTACATACTTTCAAGTTTGGGCTGAAAACGAATGGGCCTACGTGTCAATGCATAACTCAAAGGCTGCTGAAATGGTGCCGGTGATATTCAGTTCTCTCATGTTCGGGTCTCCAAGCAGGCGCAATAAAATGGTTTGAGGTTCCCGACTGTTAGGGTCAATGGTTTTTCTTGCTAATGTGCAACTAGTACATTAGATTCAGACCTAGACACGCATGGACTACTGTACTGCATACACGTATGATGTACAGGTATTTTCACGGTGGCCTACTTTGTCGTGACGTTTAACAATACGGGCGATTCACGATAGTGCGCCTCCAGTAAGAGTTTGCAACGCGTTGGCCAATCACAATGTGCGAAATCTGTCGAGCCTCTCCGTACGCACATTGTATTGGACAGATTTCGAGCATTGTGATAGGCCTACGTGTTGCAAACTCTTGTAGGCGAAATATTGTGAAACGCTAGTTTGTGACTGATTACACGTATTTTCCTGTACTTGAGCGGGTGTTGCCCTTCTAACTTAGAGTTCTTTCTCCGCATATGCTGCAGCGATATTTATGAGTCAATTCACATTAACCAAAATTGTTCAAGTTCGTCAGTAAATCAAACCAAACCAAACATGACGGAACAGTGGGCTGGTAAATATTATATTGGTGCTTAAATATTGGCTCAGAGCACATGAACAGGCAAAAGAATTTTTTAAGATAGAGGCCAGAACCCAACGTGAGCATCACTTAACACAAAATCTTCCAGTTTTTTTTTTTGTTGTTGTTTTTGTTCCACGTGTATGGAAGAATCCTTCTGAGTTGAAAATGAAGGTATGATGGAAAAAGTACACTCTGTCCCCATCTAACTACCTCTGTAATGTCCTCGATAATTACCAGAATGATCTGAACATCCTTGATCCCAAAAAGTTGATGAAACTTTGTTAGGCCACTTCAAACTAAAGTTAGCACCGAATGTGTACAGTTCAATGACCGCTCAGGCGGTATAAGACGTGGGCAGTGCAGCCTAGCCCCATAATTCAAGGAGGACCTGTCGTATGTGCTCGGAGGGAATGGTGAAGGAGGTCGGGGGTTGCTTACACAACGTTAAGACGTTGAATATGAGTGTATATAGTGACAATATGTACACACGGAAAGCAGTGAATTTGGTTTTAATAAGTGGCAAAAAATTAATGCGCTCTTTCACAATTCATGCCTAGCGGGGACCAACTTCTATGCATCGAAATAGTCAGAACACATTAAATTGTCTACCATTACCCCGCCGCCATTTGGGTCTTAATTTGTGGCTGCCAGCGCGACCGGTCTGATAATTCGAAAGGGCAATATGGTATTCGTATCTGGGTATAAGGGAGGGTGGGGGCCGGGGACCACTGCATGTGCCATGCATGCAAGGGAAGAGGTTCCCAAAAGGTCGGCATTATGCAAATACTTTATGGACCTCTGCTTCCCCATTTTTTTCTGACAGGCTTAGGCTGCGTTCGAACCAGTTGTCTAGATTTCGGTTTAGATCTTCACTGGAAATATGGGGAGACGCGCAGACAGTAGACCTAGCCGTAGCTCTGGAAGCCCATTTCGGACACGGCCTTAGTTTGGCTGTCCTAACCTGACAACCAGGAAGACTTAACAGAGCTAAAGTAGAACAGGACGCAAACTGTAGCCGACAGAGCTGTTTTTAGACGCCGTAGACCATTTTCAACGAGTACCTAGACAAGTTAATGCAGGCTCTATGCCTTGCAGTGACTTTTGCCGGAAGCATCTGTGATGTGAAAACACGGAAATTTGAAGATCAGAAGCAGGCATGACAGACGTGGCGACATGTTAACAAAGATGTGTTTTTTCCCCGAAACCAGAAAGAATTCCAAAGGTAGGGGGACCAGAACACATGATGCATGCCTTGCATTTTTACAGCTGAGGGCGCACTGTAATAAAATTATATGCATTTATTAAATATATAACTTACAGTGCAGGACTAGATGGAGCATCCCATTATCTTGTATTGCCTGAGGAAGAGGGCTGCTACTGTCTTGAAAATCTACACCAAAATCATAACCTGAAAGAATACAATTATCATTATCAAAGAGACATGAAAATAGTGACAGCGCGCACCGTGGAATGGCATTATTTAGCTGGTACCACAAAGTCACACACGTGGCATGCATTCTTAAATGCTGAGAAACATGTGTATTAATTATGTCTTTACATATCCAGATATCTTTATTTATTTATAGCTCCTGTGATTCCTTTTCCTGGTAGGTTAATTAAAATATGGTCACGTGGTGTTTACTCAAATCATTGTACATGAACTTTCGTCGCGCGTGAACTACACGTGCTTCAAGTACTTCATTGCGCGCACAAAATTTCTGAAGCGTGTGCCTGGTGCCCAGTCAGGCATTCTCATTAACGCCAGATGAAGGTTGTCACATATGCAGCAAGGTATGAGACGGAGATAACCCCCCCCCCTGCTTTGTGTTGGTCATTGTCTCGCAGGAATCTGGGGAATTCCTTTCAGACATCTTGGGGGGGATGAGTCTGGAATGTGTATAGGGATTGGACATGTTGGGGGGTACCCCTCGGTCTCATTTCTTGCTGGGTATAGGTTGTCAGGGCTCATCTTAACACAAAAGCCTTATTGACAGTCCTACGGCGTATGGACGCTAACCACTGACCCCATTACTACTATCAATTTGAATGACACTTCTCTCTGTACGACGCCTGGAAAAATCCCTTTTCGAGGAATTTAGCGGTACAGGAAACGCGTTAACCCAGAGGAGAATTCATGGACGATTTACCTTTAAACGCGTCTGATGGTTGGTCGGCAAATTCTGCAACACCTGAAATGGAAAGAACGATATCATCATTTTGAACAATGGTCTGGTGTCGTGGGAATTCGTTTTCCTTTACAGGCCGCTCCCAGTGGATAATTGTTCCTTTAAATATTCTTTCCACTTTTCTTCCAATAATTTCAAGACCTCGTAGGAGTGAGTTTTGTTCACTCGATGCGATCTGGGTTTCCGCGTGCGCACTTATCTCGGGCACGGGTGCCTTAGTGCACGTCCATTGAGCTCGGTGGTTAAGAAAGTGCTTTGCTGCACTTACGTTTTCCCTCAACATTCTGCGATTAAGACCAGGTTTTTGGTTTAACAGAGTTTGACAAATCTCCTTTAAACCAAGCAATAACCAGATGGCGCACAGTGCGTGCCATGTACATTGTAATCTAACCACATTCATTTTGACAGAGCTTTAAAGTCTTTTCTCTCCCCTTATCGTCCCCGTCGATTCTGTGTAGAGTGATCGAGACTAAGTTGCGTGTTACGTAACTTAGGTTTGAAGGTTTATGATGATTGTAGCGTTGTCTTGTTAGATTGTATAATTATTCGGTTGAAGCAGACCACGAGGTCGTCGGTAATAACCTTGCAGGTCCTAAAGTAAAAGCATCTTAGAAAAGGTTTGACAGACTTGACGGTCTTGCAGTGTCTCTGTGTGTACCAATCATGCCCTCCATTTTAATGCTTCGTTAAAAATGCGATGGCTCGATAAAATGGTAATCTGACGGCTTTCTTGTTGTAAGCTTCGTTGCATAATAATAAAACCACACAGACGAGACACCAGAACGGGTTGTGTGTGAAGCAAAGGCCTCATTCGTGTCCGTCGGTGATATAACAAGTGCAATTTCTTGTCATAATTGGTTGTTTCAGTTTTGTATTCTGATGACAGAATGCTTCTTTATGATGGGTTGGTTATTTTCTGAACCCTTCCCTTCATTGCTGGGTACAACCATCTGAACACCAGACACTCTCAACAAGCAAAGACCGAAGTTTAAAACGTAATAGCGCCCTGCATGTAGCTCAAAATTTTGTAGTTACTGTAGAGGAAGATGCATGGTCATCTTTTTAGAGTGTCATATACGGAGGGCTATTTACCCCTTAGTGAAAAATTGTCAATGTGCATGTGCGCAGTCGAGATTGGCTTCTTCGGAAGGGGCAAGGTTAAATAACTTGGCATTCATAGGTATATCTGCTACGCCAATGAAGTAATAACTAGCGGGGGAAATGCCCACCTGAGGCCGACAGAAAAAAATAGACAACCCAAGACTTTTTGGCACGGCCCTCCTACATAAACTCGCCAAGGGAACAACAGACGCGTTGATTAATTCCGATGAGAATCTATTTCTACAAAACAACCTTAAGCAGAACCATGTTTGGTTGCGTCGTCGGGTTTGCTGCCGATGGGACCACCAAACAAATCCATGGCGTGATTTCGGGTAAGATATTTGTAGTTGCGGTAGCGTACACAGATGGATGACTTGTTTGTGTTTACGCAATCTGTAACATTCCATATCTTCCTGTAAATTGTTGCGTGCAAAGAATGAGAAAAACAAAAACACTGTGCACATTCTTATTTCAAAATACTCCCATTTTTGTAGGGGAGTTCGGAGACAATGTTTGTGAATAAGGAGGTCCCATTTTCAACACGAATTAGACCCTGCAGAATGACGAAGTCGTATTTCAATATTGCTGCTTTCCTGTGTCTTTCAAAATTAGTTTTTACAGTGATATTGATTCAATTTGATATATATTATAAGTGGATATTTCTTTTAACCCTAAAGTCCATGAATATATTGTATTGTTTCTTGAAACTTTCACTTCAGTGTCCATTTTTATGACACATCCAAACACACTTGCCCGTGAACGCATTGTGCTGCTAAATCATATCCAACATAAAAAGATCCATAATCACACGTCTTACGAATAGGCCTACATATTGTGATTATTTCTGCAGAGATTTAATCGCGATCCAATCATGCCACCAATTTCCTGCAAAGTTTGAAAAAAGTTGTTACTCTTTTTAATGACCCCTTTCCATATGGGTTGCAAATTCGCAATTCCAAAAACACAGCTGCTGTCATGGCATGGTATCGTGCTCTCATATTAACGGTGCTAATAACGCTCTGTTAGCAGCCCATTTAGCACAACATTTTCATATCAAAATGTAAATGGTAAAACACAAAACAAACTTTAAAACATTTATACCAGAAATAATTTCAACAATAAATAACCAACATCTGAAAGCAATATGCCCCAAAAATTTCCCAAAATAAAAACAGTACATAAAAGTACAAAATAATTGAAAAAAAAAGAAAATATTTCACAACGAAACTAAACGCAAATCATTAGAAAAATTCTGAAACAACTTTGTTGTAATAATACTTATTTTTTGTAATTTTTTGTAAAAGAATTTTCTATTGATTCGCGTTGAGTTTGTTTGTAAAAAAACGGGTGGTCAAAAGGGCCAAAATCGGCCAAAAGGGTCAAAATTAATTTTACAAACAATTAAGTATTATACGTGGGAACCAAATTTTTTGACAGCTGGTACGTTGTCGTGTTTGGAACTATACCTAACTTCAGCCGTCAAATTTCTTTCCACCCCTGCGCAGCAAGTGGTTCAAAGTTAAATAGCTCGTCCGTAAGCCGAAATGCTAAGTTTGTTTTTTCACGGCCGCGTTAAGCGTATGTAAACATTATTCTTTAATTTGTAGCCTACTACGTAGTTCACTCCGTTTTGGGGTCTATACGTGGTCTTTGGTTTGGTGTTTTTTGTTTGTTTGTTTGTTTGTTTGTTTGTTTGTGTGTTTGTTTGTTTGTTTGTTTGTTTGTTTGTTTTGTTTGTTGGGGTGTTGGGGGTGTTTGCTTGTTTGTTGGGTTGTTTGTTTGTTTGTTTGTTTTTCATTTTGAGCATTTTTTCCCTGAGATTTATAGACTCGGTTGAGTTTGGGCCATCTTGAAGTCATATATAGCAATTCCAATATACCCCTGAGGCCATAATCCTAGATTCTTTTTACTTTATCCTTAGCCATTGTTACTTTACAGTGCCGACCGTACCTTTATTCTTGTGTACCGTATTGAAAAGCTGCACAGTGCGCGAAAACAACAGTAAGGTCAAAAAAAGACTCCGATTTCTGGTCATGAGCTTGGTCCAAAAGTGATGCGGTGACACGTTTTTTTTCCTTAGACGTGATGTACATGCTCATATACTTTAGAGCACACGGCCTTGTTACTACAAGAAGTGTGAATTAAGAACTTTGAATTAATAAAAAGACCATAAAATATGACGAAAGGCAATGGTTCAGTCGTCTTCTATTCTGTTTCAGCTTATAAGAAACAAGCTGCATTTAACATATTAGGGAAAAAGTTCAAAAAAAATAAATTCTCCTCTCACTCTAATCTATCTTTGTTCTTGGCAAGTGACGAGGCATGAGTTGTTACATGTGTTGTCATAACGCGATGGCTGTCGCCAATGCATGCACTTCATGCGCATGTACCGCCACTGCCTCGCCGGCACTGAAATAGATTGGCCCCTCACGGTTTGTTGCTCAAAAGCGTTTTCAATTTGTATACTTACGCAGGACGTAACACTTTGTTTGTCTGGGTCACAGACGTACGTGGGCCGGGGTCCGAATCAATTGGCAATGGCCGAAAATTACACCTAGTATTTGGCAGTATCCACGGCTAGTTCCCATAGAATCATGCATGATATCAAGCCGCAGCCAACTGATTCGGACACGGCCTTCGTGTAAAGATAAACGAATGACGTCATCTGATCAGAGTACCCGACTGAAATGTGTGGAGGCCTAGGGATGCATTCCACCAAATGGTTGTAGGCCCTATTTCCGCGCGCGAGCTCATTAATATATATTTTTTTACAATACGACAGGCCATAATCAGGAGGCATCATAGAAATATTTCTATAAATCCCGAATTTAGGACTGATAGTTTCCAGTTTGGCGTATTTCTTTCACAAAAAGCCCTAAATTGCTGACCTATTTTGGATAGAGGCGGTCGGCTACATTCAGAAATGAGCGCTTAGTTTTACTGCTATTTTGGGGTATCGTCGTTCAAAGGCGAATAAAAAAGATTTGGCGTGGCTAACCCCCGTAAAATTGAAGCGAAAAATGATCTTCTGGCCATAATCTTGAATTTCCAGTGAAAAAGACGGAGGCCATTCTCTTCACGAGAATCAACAGCGGAGCTATTTCGGTCCGATTTTGCACTGTATGAGCGCGTATTTGGTGTAGTGCAACCCTAGGGGGATTCCTCTACCGTGTATATTACTAAATCCCACCCATCAAAAACACGTTAAAATTACGCGGTAGCAGAATTCCTGCCGATCAAGTAAGTTTGGCGGCTTTCGGAAAACGTTTTTTGCAAAATAAAAAAGTCTTTACTTTGCTGATGCGCAGGTCTACAGCGACGCGCGCAGTGACCAGAAACCGGAGACATTTTTTTGCCTAATGTTGACATTGAATGTGAATGTCACACAACTGATGTCAAAGCGATCAAATGAGTTCCTGTGGGTAGGATCGTTAGCGTCATTAAGGCCATTACTTTTGGCGTTGAAAACGAGACAGAATGGTGCAGGAGGGGATATCAACGGAGATCCGCTACTTCTCGGGATTGTTTTTGCAAGAAAGAAGACATTATGACAGTCTTCACATTTTTTGGAAAGTCTTTGTTGTGTATGGGCGTACGGTCAGTAGAAATGGAGTTCCTGTAATTAAAGGGGGGCTTAGCTCTTAGCATCCCCTGAACCCTTCCCAGATAGAAAATAGTTTATTAGGATACTGTCGTGGAATATTTTAAAAACATGAATTTCTTGGGAGTGTTCGAGGAGACCGGCTTCCGAAATATTTGAAATTTTCAGAGCTCTTCGATGAGTGGCACTCCCCACACCGCGTGCTAGTTGCTCCCAGGGCGTGGCGATTCAATACCAACAAGTCTTCCAGGATTTGTAAGATATTGTTGCATGGGCTCCAAAGCCCTCGAGAACAAGTGTACTGTTAATTATAACAGATATCTTGCTTTGCTTGTTGTTTAATGTACAAACCGGTACACATGATGTTACTGTAGCACCGTGGTTTTCGTGTTGTATACGAAGATACAGCGACGGGCCACTTTCGAAAAAATCGAAAATCTTTCTTTATGTTATGAGAGCTTGTATGAGGGCTGTGGTCTCAGAGCCTGTCCTCATTTCTATCTCACCTTCCCACAGGTATTGGGAATATATTATTCAGCGGGATTTTCACAAAAGGCTCCCGAAAAGTCTTAGAATATGCATTGAGGGGAATTTGAGCCTCTATGTCCTCAAGCAGGCGGTGGGTCCCACATTGCAAGCTCGCCTCGCACGCTAACCAGAGTTACTTTTTTTTTTCAATCAACCATCATTCCCTCTGCTGATAAACTCCACCTTTATTTCAAGACGTGTTTAAAATGAGTTTTCCTACTGTGCCATTGCAATTTTGGTGACTGCGATTCACTCACATAACGACGACCGGTATTTATAGTCTATTTTGGACGCTTCAATGAAAGACTCTTTTTTGCCAATAATTGGTAGTGGTGGTTTTTTTTTTTACAGTAAGGAGCACACGAATAGCACAATCGTAAGTGTTTTCATCCATCAAAGCCCTATATTTGTTGATCATATGCGGAGACTGCAATACAGTCGCATACTCTTTCTGCTTAAGTGAATTTAAATAACTTCTATGACGCACATACATCCGGGTTTGAACACGTTCCACTTTTTGGCACATTTTTCGAATGTATGCGAGGCAACTTGTATACTTAAAGTGAATAGTCGAGTCAGTCTGTACATCAAAATAATAGCCAAACTTCACATTGCGAAATCGCAAGATTTGGGCAAGTTTTTTTTCCTACGAACCTTCGGGGCTTTGTGCACTAGTCGCCTTGCCTGCTGATTGGTTAGGCCTACTCGTGTTTCCATTCCAACCTTGATTCGAGCTGTCCAGGATTTTCGGGCTGCAACACACCGTCAGATCAAAACTTTGAGAATGCTTCATGTCGTGATTAATTCAGAAGGAAGAAGCCGGAAGAAGCCAGTTTGAAAATTTGGATCGATGACTGTTGTTGCGAAGAAGAAGAGATCATGTAATGGAAAGAACGACAAGTCCTGAGGAAGTGTCCCTAACCATCAACATTAGGAGTATCTCTAATGGATAACCGAGAGAAGTTTCAGAGCAAAGATAGACGTGTTCTGCTAATCACAGTGGCCTACCTGAGGCCTAATAGTGAAGACCTTCTGAGAAAGTTTATAGTTTAATGGAAACCCCAGACGTCTTCTCTCGGCAAAATGCTCAATTTGCAACAATAACGTAGGTGTAAGAGCCTGTATTCTGTGTTAGAAAGGTCTAGGTAAGAGTCATTTTATGTGAGAGGTTTGCATGAACTTGCTATTTTTGAAAACCACCTAGGAATTTACAGTACACTGTATGAGCATACTCCGACATTGCTACTTAATGAACGATTCTGAAATCTTCAGCTTTCATTGAAATAATTGTAATGCGAATGCTTTCTTTTTTTGTCAAAGTCAATCCGTTGGTGGAACAGAAATGGTGTTGTCTGATGATCAGCCGTAATACTTGTTTCCTTCAAAACACTCATGCACTTTCAAACTATGTCTGCAGTAGAATGGTTGGTACATGTAATTTCATCAATATCACATTTGCGGCATCATTTTTGTTGACGAAAGAACTTTATGAGTCATCAGTATAATTCCCATTAACATGTGTCAACTGAAGACATGCATGCATTCGCTCTTCCGCCGGCTTTGAGCAAGGGCCTTTCATGTCTACTATAGTGCAGCTTTAAGGTTGAGACAATAATATCCGTGAAGTCGTTCTAAATTGTCTTGTTTGCTCCGGCGAGATATCCTTGATTTGGATGCCCCGTCTACGGTTACACACTTCAGCTGATCTACAGCCTTCTATTCCACCCACGCCGCCATGTACTGTCCGCCTATACCAGATACCAGCAACGCAGCAACCGTAAGATTTTTTCCTGGTTACGGCTCGTTAGGGTCCGATGAAACAGACTTTTTTTCCTTTTTAAAAAATATTTCATTCCATTTTTAGTCATTTACTTATTTATTTTGGGGAGGGAGGGATCTCCTTGTAGTCAATTCAAAGCACTCGTGTTTGCATGAAATGGAACACTTTAGTTGGGAGATTGCCTCATTGAAAAGTATATTGTTGTCGTTGTTTTCGTCTTTGTTGTGATAGCAAGCGAGAGAATTATCCATTAGTAGCATAACTCCTGGCGCTGAAGTTAAATCCTTGTCGGCAAGTGGGGTGAAGATGACCAAGATCCTAAAATTACCCTGTCTCGGTAATTCAAAAGGGGGGGGGGAGATACCATATTGCAGTAAGGTGCGTTGCACACGTAACAGATATAGATATATATAAATATACTTGCGAAATCAAGTGCATTATTACCTTTACAGCAAAACCTTGGTTTGAGCGTTTTTGTATTTTTCTTCTCTATTCGTGGTGTTATTTAACACATTTTGGTCGTAAGAAAGATTGGAAATAATTTCACAACCTGTATAAGGTTCCATTGTCGAGTCTAGTCATCTTCAAAGACGAACAATTTAGTAATTGATAATTGATGCTCTTCTCACTTTATGAACATTGTAATAGGGAATAAACAGCATAATAGCGATCCTAATGTTCACAAATAACTGGAGGTTTAGCTTTGCATAGGAAATGTAAATGTAATCAACGCATATCTTGTATTAATACACGACGTCAATAAGAAATCAAACAAATGGAAGCAAACAATAAAACAAAACTAAAATTTGAGGGAAAGACGTCGCGCGTCCTACCTTTTGTGGACATTTTTGATTAAAGCATTACCGGTTGTACATGTAGTTGTGCAAACAGTTGGCCTCCCATGGTGTGTGAAGTGGAAAAACGATCCCGTAAAATCGCGAAAGACAATAGCCTTCAGTGGACTTGAGGCTTCCGCTGATCGCGCGACACGTCGTAACCGATCTAGTGTGTAGCGCAGGTTAACCCAAAATCCATCACAAGTGGCCACTGGCGGTCCTGTGTTTTAAAGTCAGTTCCTTCTCGTCTTGACTACATTTGCAGGATTTTTCTAGTATCGGCTTGTATCAATTTACCCACTTGTTTTCACCCTTTTATTTTTCCAATCCACTTTGAAAACTGTCAGCAATAACACTCCACGAAAACCGCAGCACTATACCAAAAATGTTTCTTTTTCTGCTTGCTTTACGTTGTTTGTGTGCGTTGATAGGTGCCAGACCGACGTCATATCAACATAAGCATCCTTATAATCGCACTTCCAATGAATCTCATACCTGTTTATTTTGACCAAAGACGCCACGCTATTTTCCAGTGTTGTAGTCGAGTACTTTCATTTATACGGCCAAATATTGAACTGATTATGTAAACAAAGCTTGAAATCGTGGAAATAATGAATGCACAGGTGTATTACAAAACACATCGAAGGTTTTTAGACTCTCACAGTTGTCTGCAATTCGACGATTTGTTTTAGGACCAAACTCTTTTCTCCTTAAAACTTATTTTATTTTACCAAAATGTGTGAGTGTCTGAAGATTTAAATTTATTGTGTATTCTTTCCTTTGTACATTTGTCTTCCTGACAAAGATCAATGTCACAGGCTAATTTGGCGACCGGGATTAATAACCATTTCTGCAGTGGCACTACCCCCGTGCATAAGATAATAGTACGCTCGCGTTCGATGCCTCTTTTACCAGGCCGCTCCGTGCAGGAGCAGAATATGTCATGCTTCGAGGATTGGTATGAATATTGTTTCTTGGAGTCCATAGGGCCTAACAAGAGAGTACCTAAACATAACCTCGTCCCCATGGCATGGTGTGTGCAGTACGCCCTGCTATCCTTTCCCACTTAGGGTTTAAATACTTTGAATATCCAAAATTTTGTAGACGTATGTAAATGAGGAATAGTCTGATGTCTGACTGTGCTTTTAATCAGCGTTCGTTTGAAGGCGCCTTTCCATATGAACGTTTTTTGGGTGCGTTGCACACACGATGCGTTACACTCTCACGGACACAAAATTCGACTCCGTTAACGTAACACACGGATGCGTTGTGTCCGGCCGTCAAAATTGCATCGGGAGTGATTTTGACAGTTACGCAAGGCTTGGCGCAAGTGTAGACGTGTTGGTGCTTTAGTATGCAATGTTTCATGTTTAATAAGAGTGAATTCTTTTCAGCGTGTTGTACCGAGGAGCACAACATTTTCAAAGATAAAAGGTCCAAGTCTCATTGAACCAATATGCAGTATTGCATTTTTCATATTTATAATCAAAATAGAGAATAATAGGAGATTCTTTAGAAGGGAAATTGGGCGTAATAATTCACAGCAAACGTGAAAACAAGTAATATGCGTTGGAATAGTCACCAAGTACACGAGATGACTCGTTTTCCCGCTGTACCTGCACCAAATCAGGATACAGGAAGACAGTCTGCGCGTCTTTGGATGAGGGCAGGTAGCGGGAAGGCGTACGGCACGCACCATGGGGATGAGGTTGACCCGAACCATTAAAAACCTTAGTTAGCTTGCATGACTAGCAAGGCTAAAGTGTTGCCAGGGAGTCGGTGCTTCTTAAAATTTCCTTTTGACGATATGTAGCATATGCACTTACAAATAGCGTCTATGCAACAACTGAAAGTTATTAGGCATAGTTACACTTGTTACTATTGTCTCCAGTCCTTGTCACTGTGCCTTAGCAGAAGTGATTGTCATTGCTATAGATACTGAGATTGCTGATAGACTTTATGTTTTTTCTTGAGGGATACCTCTAATGCAAAATGCAATCACTGACATGAGCAGCTGTAACAACGAAGGCACTCCGTCTCGTCTCTGGTCAGTACATATGGCATTATGTATAGCTTGCATCCAGACACGCAGAAATCTCCCCCATTTCAAAGTTAAGGATTGAAAAGACGATGATGTATCGACCTTGGGAAACAAATATCCCGGTTTTATGATGTGCCCTAATTGTTTGCTCTTTTATACAATGGTTTGTATCGTTTTGAGTGGAATAATGTATTTTGATTTTGGTCGTTTAATGGTAAATGTTCTAGGTGTATTGTACAGTCTGCTGTAAGTTTTCCCAGGAAGAAAACTTCCTCAGGTAAGGAGGGTATTTGAACTCTTAGCTCAGAATACGTCACTAAATAGACAGAACTCTAGAATTGCCAAGAACTGGGTCAGGTCAGCACGGGTGTTATAGCGCGTGTGCATAGTTGGTGGGTGGATGTACCAGACGAAACCGCCGGTAGTCACGTAACTGTGGGGCTGGAGGGAATATGTCCTCCCAGTGGAAGTCTTTCTTGCCCTCTACCACCACACGCACCCGCTTGGGATGTCCCTCCCTTTTTGAATTTTGCAATGTACACAACTCTCAGAGTATTATCTCTTTACAAAATTTAGAAGCCATTTACCGTGCATGCCGAAACCACGCTCGTGAACATGTGGTTCATGCGCGTTATACACCTTTTCAATCAGTAGAGGGTTTGCTTGATCGCCATCTTGCAGGCCAGTGCTTTTTTTCACATCGTTTATGCACAAAGGAGATTCCCCTGTGGAACGGAATTGCCCTGCAAGATGGCTACCATGCAGAGCCTCTATAGAGGGTACTGTAATTTGCCAAAACGCATACGCATCTTAGACATTCATGCGTGCAAGAGTGTTTTGCCACCTCCGTGTAAGCGTCGTCTTAAACAAGTTAGTCACTGCTCAGTTGTTTTTTGTGCCCCTTAAAAGAATATACTGCACCTCGGTCGGATTCCCCTCTGGAGAATCGCCCACACAGAGGAACGAATACATGTGGTGATGTTGAAATTACGACATTTTGCCTGTATCACAACCTCATTCTGTACCTCATTCTGTACCATTAGACGTTGGAGTCATAACCATTAAAAATAAAATGTACCATTTGTATTTTTATCTGTTTCAGTTTCCATTTAGCGCTTTATATTCATCGAAATACTCCGTGTGCGTCAGTCGCGTAGCTAGGATTTTAATGCATGGGGGCAACAAAGGGGCACCAGCATCTTATGGGGGCACCAGCTTTCATTTTGTAGTGTTTGTTAGCCTTGTTCAGTATCCGTTTTGTTTCAGTTGGGGGGCACCTGGGGGGCACCGGGAATTTGTAGGGGGGGCACGTGCCTTCAGCCCCCCCCCGGATACGCCACTTATGTGCGTAACCTATAAACTATCCCATAGTCGGGATTTCAACCCAAAAGTAGGCCGATAACCCGAGGAGACAGGTGCTTAGGTCTATACTCGGGAGGGACGTTATGAACTCATTTGCCGGAGTAAATCCTAGGGTTCACTCAGAAATCAAGAGCATATTATTCGAGACAATGTTTGCCAGCAGGTATGGTCCCAGCGGCGCGTGTATATTTGCAAGCCTTCCGCTACTAATTTGCTCACACACTCGTAGGGATGGTTTCTGGCCCCTGTGCAGCCACCGGTACACCGATTCCATTTCCCAAGTTCACAAGCGTTTGGTACATGAGTATACATGAATTGGGTCTCTTGTCACATCCTTCTCCTAACTTTAAAATGGGTCAAACAATTCCTTACTTTGACATTTACTAAGTGCTGCCTGGCACGGGCTCTGTCCCCCTATCCCACAGCAAATAATATATCTGGAAATCATCTGGCCGTGCATTCGACGAGCTTGATAGGGCTTGGTAAGAACAGATTGTATGACAACTAAAAGCAATATTGTATTATTTTTATTTCATCGCAATTTAACACTAAACAGAAGCAAAAAATTCAAGCAAACCCAAACAAACAGAAAAAATAAAAAAAGCCTTAAAAAACACTGCGTTGACATCTGAAACTGATTATCAATCAAATTCCACTTTAGTTAGTTTCTTTGTCCAATAGAATTTTGATTAGGACTTAACTTCTCTGTGTTTTTTAAAAATACTTTTGCAATAATTCTAGAGTCGGTAATTTGGAGTAATGGTCTACAAACAGTTTTGAGTTCGCATACAAAATTTGCTTCGCAAGCCGCGCCCTTGGGGGATATTGGGTAAAAAAAAATTGGATCCATTTTACAGTTTTGCATCCAAATAATAATTGGCGACGACTTTGCACTTACGTGTCAGACTCTCTGGGGAAAAGTGTACCACCGCGACTTCCGCTCTGGGAAAAGCTTGGCACGCAGAGGATTACCTTGGCCATTCCATTTTGTTTCAGGACGCATGTAATTCTTTGGCAAGCAAACGAGGGGCCGGGCTTGTTTCACTCTTTTACTGAAAATCTTTATCTCGAGCAGGCCTTTGCCTGATCGCAATGCGGAAACTCCGCAAAGAGTTGGATTGAAACTTCTTCTAAATGCGCGAAATGAAAAGCAAAAAATCACTGTATTAAATTGTTGGCTGTTAATCTTTGGAAAAAATACAAGAAATGAATCTTTTTCGGTTTTTGTGAAATCGCTTTTTGAAAAGCTTAAAGGTAAGAGATGAAGACTTACAGTGAACTCAAAGATAATGGCGATTGTTTAACGGCCCACTGTAAGAGCGTGAATATGTGTCAAAGTGAGGTGGGCCAGAATGTTGCACTTTGTATGAAACCGATCAGGCTTAACGTCGCTGACGACAGAGTCTCACGTTCCGTGGGCTCTCGAATCCCGAACCAACAATACCATTTCAAAACTATTCTATGTCAGTTCTTGTAAATTTCCACATTCAAAGTATACTAAAAACAATTCAATTGTATCATGGTAAATGAAGTTTGGTCTACATTATCCCACGTAACAGTATAAATGCAAATACACAAATACTGAACTTAAAATAAGAGTAAATAATATTTGATAAACAATGGGAGGGAAAAGGGCGGAGGCAACTTTTACTCACCTGTATGGCAAACGCATAGTAACAGGAAGAAGAGTGCCGTGCATACATTAAGGCGCATCAAAGTCCCTTCAGTACAAAAAGGCATTGTCTTGTCGGAGGGCATATGAACGGAGGACAGAAACCGGACTTCGATACTGATGACAGAGGCTTGTGTCTGAAGCTCAGTGGGGGAATGGGTTTTGTGTGTGTGGGATAGCTAGCCGACCACGTTAACTTTCACTGGTATCCACAGGCGGGGAATCGTCAAAGCATGTACAGGAACCAAATGTGTGGCGGCAAAACCAAAATAACTGGCCAATCCGTGCGCTGCTGCTTCAGCTGAGCACTGCAGATATGCTCGTCCGAGAGTGGTGTTGGAACAACAGTAATGAGGACAATAATGGCGATCACGACGGCTCAGGTGATCTTAGGAACAACCTTTTCTCGGTCGTAATTTGAATAATTGCGCGTGAAGTATCCATAATAAAGACCGGCCACTCTAGAGAAAAAAAAAGTTGTCACTAACACAGCGACTAAAACCTTTTTTAAAGAAGGTCACATTTGGTGTTTATATTTTCGGTCTCCTTTCTTTTAAACACGTACCTTAGGTCAGTTTTTAAATCATAGTTTTGCCACGAATTCTTGTAGGTTTTAGTTTTTTAGTCATGTTTTCCTCGTGTTTCCTTGCTTTTCCCCTTTTGGTTTTCGATCTTTGGCGGCTTTCCTAAAGCAAAAGTTGCATCAAAACCCTTGCCAAACTTTCCGAAATTGTTAGTCAATTTGGAGTTGTTCGTTGAACAATAGGAGGCGAAAAGGAACTGTTTTTGAGTTAAAACTACGGACTTCACACATACCAACAAAACCAAATGACCAAACCGCGTTTACAGGTTTGTCATCTTAACTGCTGAAGGCAAAAGACTCAATCATAAATGACCCTGTTGCAGCGCTTTGAGATTTTACTTAGCAACATTGCCACTTTCTTAATACATCTTTTCAACATTTGGAGTGCATCATGGGATTTGGTGATAAACAAGCATTGCTCTTTGTTCGCAATCCTTTAGAAACAAAAAATTCAGTTTCCCCCTAATTAATAGCTCGAAATCAAGCTAACCTCTTTCACACATTGTCGCACTGAAGATTTGAAATAAAGCTTACCAGAAAAAAGTAGGGATTCCATTGCACGAGGGCGAGTTTCTGTCTTTAAGCAAGATCGAACATGGCCAAATAATGAATATCAAAGTCGTTTATTGACAAATCATGTTCATTTTACAACACATCGTGACTGGTGCCCTTACAAACATGGCATTAACAGGGCAGTTTTCTTCTTT
Source organism: Acanthaster planci (assembly GCF_054643075.1). NCBI lineage: Eukaryota > Metazoa > Echinodermata > Asteroidea > Valvatida > Acanthasteridae > Acanthaster > Acanthaster planci. The sequence continues at coordinate 20,365,158 of NC_141779.1, forward strand.
CGATATGAGCTTAAAGGGTAACTGAAATGAAGTTTCTTAAGCCCAGTTTTTCTTTAACTGTATAATCCTTTTCACTATTTGGAAAGTTTTTTAGACTCCCTGTTGGGAAAATGCATTGAAAACTGCACTGTTTAACATTTTTGAAATTACCCATGCTTTCCTGGACTACTGAGGGCGCTGTTGCTATTATGTCATCTTGGGAACACATACTTCAGTGCACAGGTTTTCTGTTCAAATTGTGAACACAAAATTTACTTACTAAAACTTTTCTGAGAAAGGGTTTAATACTTGCTAATTCCTATGCATGTAAACAACAATAAAAAGCGAAGAAGAGAAAAATGTAGTCCAGTAAAATCTGCTAAAAGGCAGTAATTTTTGTGTACAGTACAATGTAAAATGGGATATTTTTTCCTGAGATGACATAAAAGTTTTACTCGTGACCCTTTGAAATTCTGAAACAAACGTTGAAAAAAGGGTTAACTGAAACACAAAGGTGTATTCTAAAGGTTTATATTTAAATAAGTTGATTGTTTGGTTTGTTTGTCATCCAACCCCACAATAAAATGCGATAAGAATGTCAGACAGCTTTATGAAAAGTCCGCTGGCGCATAATATACCCTTTAGATCCGAAACATCGAACGCCTTGGCTATAAATTTCCGTTGCTGTCGGGAACTGAAGGTAAACTAGTAGCCCGTTTCCAGTGGCCCAAGCTGACAAAACCCCGAGACTCAACCTTTCTGACCTTCCGTCTTCGGATGTCGGTCTACAAGTCGAGTGGGCCTCGACGGCAGACGAGGACCGGTGACTGTCCCGCCCCTCGGGCGTCAACAACACGCCTGCTGACGAGAGAAAATTCACGTCCATTCATAAATATTTCGTCCGTTGGATGACGAAAGTGTTATTAGCGCCACACGATTTATGAGCATAAGATGCATGCCGGCTTACGAAGGAAAAGGTTAAGCCTATATAATGTCACACGATAACGAATGGAAATACAGTTTCCAAAAAGAGGAAATCACAGTTTGATTTTATTTTTGGGTTTTTTGTGAATGAATTCCTAATTCACCGTGCATGTTAGAGATGCTGATGTATTTAGGTGACACCATTCCACAGCCGCAGCCCCCTTGACCCATTGTATAAATTTTTATTTTCATTTTAGACAATAGAGTGTGTCACCAACAGTATGCGGGGGTGCCTCTGTAGCTCTGGCACGTTTGATCATATTATGATTCTGTTCAGTTTTGTACATATACAGCTACTGCAGTGAATTTAAACGGGGTGCACGGTTCCTTCCCTAGCAGCTTCGTCAGTGGTTGGGCTCTGTGTTCACGCCTCATGCTTTGTTTAACCGTGGCCCAGAAAGAGCCGGACGCATCCTCCGTCCTATACAGCTCATGGCCCGCCCCGCCCCGCGAGACTACACCGCCACGATTGTTGTTTTCTTACCGAGCCAGTTTGTCGGATGACATTGCTAAGAGCGACCACATTCCCCAAACGCTATAATAAATGTACATGTACATGTAATGACAAACATGTATAGAGATCCCCTGTTTGGATCGTTGCCCATCTTACTGCCGGGGTACGGTCGGAACCCCCCCTCGTAAATTCGGCTGTTATAATATCTGGGGTGTTTTTTACAAACTTGGCACTGTTCAATATTTAAAAACTTGGCAGGCATGTATAGACAATCATTATGGGTACATCTGTGAAGTTTTCCATCCAATATATTGATACCGTCATTTGGAGTTAATGACCTCCGTCATGCGTGTCGGCCCGTGAGCTCATCAAGGCGCAAAGTATCGGACAAATGGGCATTTTACATGAACAGTAGGTCTGATTTTCCCAAAATTGGTGTCAAAATGACCGCACGATACCACTGGGAGAACTCCTTGAGGCTCGGCGCCGAAAAATAAATGCACTTTACGATACTGGAGAGAAAATTGAGAGGGGTGGGGGAATCCGCGTCGGCTCTCAATACTACAAATCGTGAGCCACCATCAGCACTTCATCAGTACGTCAGCATAATCTAATCCGAGGTATGGGAACTCCGTTCTCTCGTCAAGATAATTTCTCCGAAATGTTCCATCCCTGAAGAGGTGTAATACCAAGAATACGCCTCCATGATCGCAATAAGGACACTGGTGACTTGCTTTCGTCATCGAAGGAGAAGTGGCGGGATATTCACTCCGTCTAAAGTGGCAAGTATTGTGAAGTATAAACCCGACAGTGATAATGTATGCGTATATATATATACGTCTATGCTCAAGTATGATAATTTGAAGAAACGTCTCTGGAGAATGTAACGTATAGATGTTAAATTTGACGTCATAGGAAAGGAACGCGGAGCTGCTTGACGTCCAAGGCTCGTTAAATGCTGACGCGACAATCGGCTTGTAATTTAGCAGCACAGACTTGAATGAAAACTTTGATTGAATCTGATATAATGAAATCAGAGATATTGTATATTGATGAGTGGAATAACTGAGCCGGGTCAAACTTTAAACAGTTGAATGGGTCTGCGACTAGGTCTTCATAAATTGTGTAATATTGATTTGTGAGTGTAACAAAATTAAGGCATTCGCGACGGAGGATATTGTCGGTGCAGTAATACAATTCCATGTTCGTTTTTGATAAGGCTGTGGTGTGTGATCTTTATAAAGACACGAGAGCTGGAGAAGATTGAAGACAATGTCTTTTGGGCAGAAATGGACGAACGATAATCTGCCATTCGTCCCCACTCCTTAAATGTGGCGGACAGGCTGAAACTCCAAAGAATTCATCTTCCGTCAGTCCCTTAAATTTCTCAGACGAGAAAATCTAAAAGTTTAAGCTAGACTGGTGCGAAACGCTTCCTTAAAATCCCATTTTGCAAAACAGTAAGGATTTAGAAGTAACTTGAAGCGAATCGAAGTATGGTCACCCCAGGCCTCTATATGGTGCTCCCAGAAATTTGCCGTTTTTATTTCAGCCACTGAGTGTGTGGCCTGCTAGGGTAACATTGAATTTAGGTCGCTTTTTTGTAACGATGGTCACTGACAGTCCAGTAGTCATGTCATGTTGCGGGAGGTGATTAGGCCATGCACAATGGTCTCTAGATTAGCATTGATACTAGCTCTGAAAAAAAATAGACTGAAGAATATCTTTATATTGCAGACCTATAGCTAGCTGCCAAAAGAGCATTCCTGCTCGCAATTTTTTGACTACATAGTAGGGGTAACCAGACTTTAAAGAAAGCTTTAGTCGTGGCCCTGGTGCATGTTTTCCAAGGGGACGCTAAAGTACTACGAAGCTTCCATCCATGATGAGGCGTATAGATCAGTCTCCTCTCAAGAGTGGCAATAAAACCATTTTCTGCTGTACATCCAAAAATGGTTGTACATTGAAAAAAATTTGCTCCCTGCCTGATGTTGGCATTGTTGACACGTGGTTGCAAGAGGGTTCTTATTAATTCCCGCCAGCGATAAATCGTGTATGCCTGGGCGATTAGCAATACCGGAGGGCAAGTTCGAGCTACGAGTATGTTAACTATAGTTCGACTAAACACCACCCGAACGATGGATGGTTTGAACTATCTAGTTGACCATTTTGGACCAGGCCCAGGGGTGTGGTCGCACCCAGCTATCAATCATAGCCAATTTCATTAATCATTACAAAGGGAACCATGAAAATAACTGTTTCATAACTGAGATTTCATTGACCATGTACGCTGCTCGAATCTCAGCCAAAGGTGAAATGTAAGTAACGATGGGACTTCAAGTTTAAAAATTGACCGACTAGGGTCGTTCGAGTGTAACAGAATTGCGCATGCGCATTGTTCTGTCGACCTAGCCCGGAGTTTCTAGTTGTTCAGGGTGCAGACCACTAATTCAAGTGAGAATTTCTGACCAGTTCATTAGCATTAAAAGTGCCCCCCACAGTATCTTTTGAAAAAAGGAGATTGTTTGGCCCCCAAAATGGTGAGATTGTGTAAATCGTTGCCAGGATCAACTCCCTGGGTCTTTGAGCTTTCATATGAGAGCAGAAGGGCTCAAAACTACAGTTGAAAAATGGTCCTAAGTGCCCGAGAAAGTTGAGGGTTGCCACTTGAAAAATGGCTGCAATCAGACTTCGGAAAAATCACCTTTTGGGGGGTGATTTTGTTTTGTGGGAATAATTAAAAATGTAATTGGTTAACCCACAAAAAATTGAAAAGAAATTGAAAGATACGTGACCAGACAAGAATTTCATTTGTGTTTCAGAAATCTCAGGGATGTTGGCGTGCATGCTACTGGGCCCCGAACGGTGCTGATTTTACACTGTTTTCAATGGGGCTTGAATTAGTGGACTGGACCCTATATTTCAAAATGGCCGCGGCGGCGTCCATGCAGTAGTGGCGGCTGGGTTTAAAATTTATCCCTCTTGTTTACGTTGGTCCTGGCAGTGGTGGAGAGACCACAACAAGCCACGAATAACAGTTTTATTATGAGACATCAGAAATACTGGATTGTCGGATACAATAAATATCCAGGTAATCACATGAGAATTATATATGTACATGTGGAACATGTCACTTTGTAATTGTTTGTCGGATTCAAGAAATTCTTTGATTAGGATGGACTGAATGAAACCTAGAAAAGCTGGATTCCAACCCTAACAGAGCGTAACCCTAGCGGATGCCAACCCTAATGAAGGCTAACCCTAACAGAGGCCAACCCTAACTGTGGGGGGGGGTCCAATTCAATTTTAGATGGTCAAGTACAGCCTGGGCACCGACTGACCAAGCCGTGGATATGCACCGTGACAGGTGACTCAAATTTATCGAGACACTCTCCTTGGTGATTTGTTCCACTCTTGTGTTGGAAGTGCCCTATTTTGGGCTCAGGTTTTCAACTCTTTGGCTGGAGCCTGTCAACTGGAGTAATATCTAGGGTGAGCTTTCATGTCAAAGCATGGCCAAAGTTTTACGTCTTTCGTGCACTTGGCCGCTACAGTTGGCAGTGTCTAGCCTGAATAACCCTCCCCATTATCTGTAGCAACAGGTAGTTGAAGTTGCTTATATGAAAAGTGTAATTTTCAGCTGCTTACTGCACATTGTATTTGCACTAGTTAGCAGTAGGCAGTCTGCAGTAGTTTGTGCACATTTGCTATAGGCTGACCTTGAGCATTTTCTCTCCATATGCAGCCATTAGACAATTTTTTTTCATTTTTTCTCTGGAATTGAGGTTTTGGATGCATTCTCAACCATTCAGTGTTTGGTGTGAAAAACTGAAAAATGGGTGTATATAAATGTCGGTTACCCTAGGTTGTGATACGCCCTCTCGCGATGGCGAATTCGTTAACCAATAGCAACGTCTTCAAGTTGGAAACGACTACTGGGAGGAAGAAACTCAACTCACAAGGAACTGTGGCGACGTCCGGGACGTTCTTCAGGAGTTAATGGTTGGATAACTGGGCTGATTTTTTCTCTTAGAAAAGAAACATTCATTTATGTATTATGGAAACTTACTAATGTTAATTTTACAAAAAAAAATTAAAACGTCCCATCGTCTCCGACTATGTAAGCCATCGCACTATTTTTGCAGCTGTACAAAAATCAAAATCATACTAGTTTTTACGTGTGTTCCTATAAACTCATGTATGGAGGTGGTGTGTGATCCTGTACCGAGAACAGTTCCTCCCACTCGAACGTGATCACAAGAAACCAGTGTCAAGAACACTCGCCCGAAGTCGACCAGCCGCAGCTCTAAAAAACAGCTGCGTTGACGTACGTCGCGCGTGCGAAACGAAGAAGTGCGCCCTCGTGTTGAGTTCTGTTAGGTTGAATCCCGGACGTTACTCCAACAAGTACAACACTAACTTCCAAAGAGTATCTGACTAACGAGCTGACCAGCTGGTTTGTTTTGCTACTGGTACTTGATAATACAACCAATGAGCACATGCATAAACGCCCACAGTCTGACACTGACAGTGTGCATGGTAGCTGATACAACGTTTACTGCGTACGTCTTAATTGGTTATGCAAACTACATTTCCTTGTCGCTTGTCGTTTCCGTGATCGTACCACCAGCGCTGACAAGCTCTGCACTCATGACTGTACTGATGGTTCGACTTACCGGTCGGCGTAACGTTACATGGTGGTAAAGGGGGTAAGGCTGATCTACTCGTGTCTGCTGTCAAGTGTCACTGTTAAGCCTATAACGTTTAACCATGTTTATTGTGCTGATATGATCAGGATTGTGCTGTAGTAGAATTATCATTTTCATTATTATTATTAGGCCCTGTAATCAAAAATGTATTTACTTATTTATTTATTATTTACAAAAAAACATGGTAGTGGGCAGGTAGGTGGGGAACCCATTCAGTTTATAAAAACTGTTCTCCCAGCCATAGGTCCTACTCCTAGGCCTAGTTAATAATACTATTTAAAGAGTGTGATAAAATATTTCTTTTTATATTAGGAAAAATAAAATTAAGTAGGGCTAGGGGCCACATATTCAAAAGGACTACCAATAAACAGTGCAAAGAAGTACATGTAGTTAGCAGTTAAGTTGAACATGTTGAAACTCCCTGTTCGTGCCATTCTCAGTGGTGCACCCATGTAACGATCTGATGATCGATCCACCTGTCATGCCTGTCATGGCATAGATAGGAGGTAAGAAAAGTAAACTGCTTTTTGTGTACTCCGTCTGGGCCCTTACTTGGACATGTTGGAATGTTTAAAAACAGGTGACTTTCTAAGTTCTGACATTGATTGATGTCCACAGACTTTCGCTGTGTTTTTTGTGAACTTAAATTTGACTGCCATGGCTGCAGTATGCTCACTGCTCATGCTACATGCACGACATACATAATGTACTTCAGGCTACATGCATGTACCGAGCGGCAGACTGCCTTGGTCAGTTGGTGATTGCCATGATTGTTATTTCACTTTTCAGGGAGCTTACCTTTCCCTAGACATGCCAGAATTTATTGGAAGAAATTTATTGCCACCTTGGCACAAGACTACGAACACTAATTTTCACAACGGACAAATTTTGACTTGCATTTGATCCCAACTCCAAGCACTGGGAGCGCAGAGAAAGCACCTGTCTGGTCGATCCGATCATATGCAAACACGATCACGACCCTAACTCCTTTAATTAGAAGTTAACAAATGCAGTTTTAAACATTTGTTATTTAACGGGTGACATTGTCAAATACCGACAGCTCAGTGTGTGTAACTTTTTTCACACAGTCCATGTACATACCGCTACAGTACAGGAACAGTAAAGGTTTTTTACATGTATAGCTTGAGTTTACAGCTTCAGCCTTCATAATTAGGGCTTGAACCAAGTGGTCAAGTGCAATCCATGCAAGCAAGGTTTGTACGATACAATCCACCCTGATATCAGACCTCAATTTTAGGTCTTGGCTTTTTTCTTTCCGGGATTACAGTGTATTGCAATAGAACTTCACCGAATACAATGCAGCAGGCTGCTTTCTGATGCACAGTCGAAGAAGCAAACCCATGCACCATCTATCATACAAAGAGCAAAATGAAATTTATGTAGAGTGTACTTAGGTTTTACCTTGACCCTTCATTTCCGGTTCACCGGTCTGTGGATGGCATGAGGGCATTGACAGTTGGACCGACGATACTACAAAGTAATGTTGTATGGGCTTCATTTGTAAGGCTCGCATTATCTGTCAGTACATGTATCTGTCATTCAAAGCACTATCCCTCCACATTGGGCTCACAACATCTGAGCATGTATCCTGAAAGTGAAACATGCTCGAGATACAGGTACATGTATCTTACAAAAGTGCCATCGTGTGAAAGGACATACATGCTTGAGAGTGACCAGCCTTCCTGGAGATTTCTGCTCAATCCTTGAGATATCTTGGAGGAGGTCTAGACTAGAGTTTCTAGACCTGCACCGGTACATATACCGGTACAAGAAAATCTTCTACTGTTGAGCTAACAACTCTAAAGTCAGGGGGTTACATGAATATGAATGAGGCACAGCCGAAGGTGGAGGTAACCTGATTGTGGAGCTGAGTCTCGGGAAAACTCTCACATGTGTCTCCATGTGAACCCTTGATCTTGGCTACTGTAAGTCGCTGGTATTACCCCGGGAGCAGAATTTACGTGCACAAATCGTAGTGCACTAGCTACAATGTACGTGTACTTGCACAGGTCTGCGAGATGTTTGTGTCCATGCCAGTGACATGTTACACCCATAGTGTATGAAAGAAAACAAAATTGGCCTGTGGATAGGCCAAGACAATTCCCACTTTGAAGATTTGTTGAAAGGGCTGACTACATGTTAAATGTTGTGGTACACAGAGATGCGTAATCCTGTGCGTACATACATGTAAATGCAATAGAATGCCATAGAAATGCCATAGAAATGCCATAGAATATGGCCAACTTCTCCTCCCACCACTTTTCCACTTTTCAAGGTCAGGTCTCTCCCCTGTCCATATTGTGATATTGTGTACATGGTGCATAGTGCCTGTACTTGTGGCATTCCAGCATTGTAATTTGTACTCAAGGACAAGGCACACATGCATGACATGTTCAGCCTTGGAAGATCGCCCACACAGTACTGAGACCCACTGTCTTTTGATAGGTACAATAGGATTAGGTGTTTCATAACATAAGGGACAAGGTGCTTCTCTGGCCTCAGCAATCTCACTGGGGTTAAGAGTGGGTCAAGAATCACACAACCTCAGCCTAAATGCTGTCATGCAATGTACATGTATGTCCTTAGACTACAGTATACATGTAAACAACAAGCTGTATGTACAATGTACATGTATTCATCCTGACATTCCTGACCCAGCTGATGGGATTTATTTTTTATGGGAAATATGGAACTCTTAGGGGCAAGTTGGATTAAGGACCATATTTAGCCATACTTCGACCATACATGTACATGTAGTTCGACTAACTCTGATCGAATGCACGCAAGTCGATGATGAAGGACCAACCACTAGTTAACTAGTGGTCCTTGATTGAACCTGCCTCTGATTGAGAGTTGACCTTGGTGACTGCACATGTGGTACCTTGACCTTTATGGCCCCATGACCTGCATGTCCATGTGCATGTGTGTGCTTTGGGTATTCTTGTCCAGGTGCTCACTTCTCACAGTTGTTAGGCCCATGCACCTGTATTTGTACAGGTGCATGTACATGAATTTATAACAATTGCCATGGAGACGCTGCATGACAATTCAGCTTGCATTTTCCCCCATAGAAGAAACATTTCCTAGAAAAAGAAAATCGCCTGGCCCTACATCTGTATGTACACTGTACATGCACATGTGCACTGTACATGTTGGTTTCCAGTACCAAAATACATGTATGCACACGTGTACCATTCATGTGTATCCATGGACATCTTCAGGCTTAAAACATACCCAACACGCACTATACATGTACCGGGACCTGTGCTCAAGAACTGAAAAATGATACACTACATGTTCACATTAACTACTGTACTGGTCATGAGCAAGTGTTATTCCTCCATGGTCTAGTACAGCATACTGGTACGTGTACACACCGAGCACATGGCTGTGCATGAATGTGTACATTTACTTGGTATTTGTTGACCTTGACAGAACTAAATTTACTAACGGATGTGGATAACGGCATTTCCCTGCACATTGACCTTTCCACAAAGTTCAGACTGAAATAACAACTGAGTTGTATAACTTCCTTTTTTGGCATTTAATTTCCTCCCTTCGTGCTCAGATGCTGTAGTCTTGGTTCAAGACGCCATTACGATACTACATGTACAATTACCCCATTAATTTACCTGTGCAAGAAATTTGAATTTAATCAACATGTGGGTACAACATGTGTCTTCTTGTTGGTAGTCAAGAAAACCATATAGTTGTCCCAGGTAATCGACACCCTGCAGAGAGTACTCCCATTACACTTTACAGAATTGACCTGCCCGTATCGTCTTTTGAGAATTAGCCCCGCCCCTTAGACAGACTTGGGATTCGTGCACTTATACCAGTATGTGGTATGCGCGATATGTACATGTACAGTACATGTATGAGTGGTTCGGTTGCAGTAGCACACAGTGGCGCATTACACTCTCGCTCTCAAAGTGTTTGCCCCAAGAGCGCACAATCCGAGTTTGTCCTTTGTTGAAGTTGAAGAAGTTGATTTTTGAGAAAATTTTTGTCACTGTGTACAAAATGTATGGATAGTATGGTTGTATGTTGGTTGAATCACACATGTTGGAGTTATGATACTTGGCTGTGATGCATGGAATGCATCTTGTGGATTTGCCTTTTGGGAATTACGGATCACTGAACAAGCTGGACATATGTACATCCTGGTGGATCACATATGTTTGAAATTTTTTTTCTCCAAGGTTTGAAGTTTCACGTAATATTCAACCACAGAGGTGAAATGCTTGGAAGTTGGATACATTAATGCTTGTGAACAGCGATGAGTCCATTAAATGCAGTGTGGAATGAATTCAAATTAATATTTACAAAGATTGTAGACATAACAATTCACCATGAAAAAAAAATGACATCAACATAAAGAGAAACTCTGCAAAAACAACCAACTACCTCCTCCCCCCCCAAAAAAATCATGAAGGTCGTGAGAAGGATGTGTGAAGTTTCTTCTGTTGCAAACTGTATACATGAGGTACCCCTACATGTAATAAGGGGGTACATATGCTTGCATGCCCAGTGATGTGGACTCACTCATAGGATATCCACTTGTTACCCTGGGGGCTGTTTATACACTTCCATTGTGCAGTGAGCTGTCAGGATAACAGCTGTAGCTTTTATTCAAACACAGGTCAACAGATTGGGGTTGTGTGGCAGTTTGCACCATGGACATGCTGGTACATGTATGCACTTATGGTATTGCTTGTGCATACATGTACATGTACAGTAACATCCATGTGCATGTACATGTACAGTGTGGTCATACATGTGCATGTACCATGCATAGTCACACCTTGTTCCTTGCTCTTTGCGTACATGTACATATAAGTCTCATGTATACTGTGATTAACTACATGTACACTGTGCATATTGTGCCTGTTCAAGAATTTGTTTTTCAGAATAACTTTCATCAATTGTTACAATAACAGACAGACACGTACCGGTACATGTACATTTACGGTATGTGGACAGTATATGAACCAAAGATCGTACGGTGCTGCGTACTTGCGCAAGATGTAGAACTTCGCCTTGAATACACATAAAACGTTGTAGTCGCACGGGTGCCGTTTGGGTTAGACTACGCCTGCACAGTGCATGTTAATGCACCGGCACAGGCGCTGCGACAGGCACGCACACCTGGTATGCCAGTGCCAAGCATTAACGTTCACACTCGAAAGGCGCCTATGGTGGTAACACCTTTTTGGCAGAGTTTTCCATCTTACGCTGCATAGGGGGGCTATACTATCTTTGGTGTGAAATGGGAGCTTCGATACATGTACCGGTACATGTTCATCATACATGTAAGTCCGATCCCTTATACGCTTAATCTGCCTTCGGAATAGGATTCAATGTGAGAAAAGTTAGCATCGTTGGAGTTGGTGAAGGATTGAGGACAGTTAGGGTAATGGCTGTAAGACAAACAAGGTGTCAGACTTATGAGATGGCAGACATACAGTTCATGTATCCACGCATGGACAGAAATCAAAGTAAATTTAAGTGTTGGACCTACATGTACATGTACCGGTACATGTATGTATGAGGCATCAAACCTCAATGTAACGTACATGTGTGGGGCCTTTATTTGGTTGAAGATGTGATTTTGTCCAACTTAATGGTACATACATGTACATGTATGTGGTGTTGGACTTACTGTTGGACTTGCACGTAAATGTATGTGCGACCTGACATGTTTTAACATAGGGGGCGCTGTAATTCAGCTGTCAGGTGATCAGTGAACATCTGGTGGCCGGCGCACTGCCGGTGGTGGTTGTGAGCTTTAATACACGGATCTGTTTCAACTCTTTCATCATTCTAAATGAGACTTGTGCTTGGTGATTATGTACCGGTAATGTACAGACATTTTTTTCTTGTTATAGCCCTAATATTCACAGACTCCTCTAATTTTCAATCTCTCTTTTCCTTCACCTTGGACGCTAGAGTCAGTGGCAATACATGTACCGGTACAAGCTGGCGGAAACTTCTGGGTGGGGGGGGAACCCGGGAGTGCACACATGTACCACTTTTTAGCAAGTTTAGTGTCAACATTTCAAAGAAGTGGCAGGGGGTGAGGTGATGTGCGGACATCCCATAGACTTCATGCCCGTGGTTAGAGTTACCGGTAGCATGACTTGACGGCATCCCTCCTTACTTATCAAAGTACATGTACATGGTCATACATATTCTCATACATGTACATGTACAGGAGTATGTACAGTACATGTACACGTATAGCCCACTTTTTGTTCAGATGCAGTGTGTGACTACACATATACGGTACATGTATGAATGCGTCGTCATGACGTCTCTGCCCAATTTCCTTTCTTGCTTAAGTTTTTTTTTTTTCATTCGAGGTGAAACAGCTAGTATTGGTACACACTTTGTGTGACTTTTGGCTTGCCGGACAGCATACATGAAGAGGTTAAAGTACAACCGAGTCACTCAAAAATGGAAAGATTACTCAGCGATTACCAGCGTTTAAACAACTGAACACCGTGGGAACCTGAGCCCAGTTTTGCACCACACCCAGTGTTTCTCACGACAACCGAATTCTGGTACCGGTACATGTACTCTGATACATGTATGTTGCCATTGCTTGCACTGCTGTGGCTGCAAAGCAGTCTTTGCAGTTTGAACTGTAACGGTCATAGTGGTAGAGTGATTCACTGGGTGGTATACCAGTACCTGACTCCACAGGTAGTTCCTCAAAAGCAAACAGACCTTTGCTTTCAGTCTGCATCACTCCCTACCTGCTTATTTCTAGAACAAACACAGTTATCAAGACACCCAGGGAGCTCAAAGTGGAGTAGTGCACAGAGTTGGGTAAATTAACGAGCTGAATTTTGTCCCAAAATAAAAAAAAACTAGTGTAGTATGCAGAATTGCTTGCCCACAGATACATGTACATATGTACGTACAGGTCTCAGGTCAATAGTAGGTCTTCCCATCAGGGGTGAGGTATGTCAGGATTTTTCCAGATTTGAGGATTATTTTTATCATGATCTGACTTTACCTTCCTGGTGTCTTTATGCATACGTTTTTATGGTAGGGATGCCCTTAAGCAAACTTTGACCCAGCACTGCTGGGCAGCCATGATCAAACCCTTTGGTGATTATTTTGTGGCTATTTCATTTCCCCCCAATCTCACCGGTGTCCCATATGTACTGGTATGTGTTTTTAATTGATGAAATGAAATGTCAAGGAGTTATTGCCTCTGAGAGACAGATCCCTATGTACACGTACCGGTATCATAGGTACACACAGTACCTATTTAACCCTAACCCCTCAAGGGTGTATGTAAAACCATATTGAAAGTGGAGGATGGAGGACCGTTAGGTTTAATTTCCTTACAAAATTTTATATTTTTACAGGTCGTATACCGGTACACTGTTGGTCTGCATCGCTGATCGAAAAAATGACGACCCTTCAGTACAGTATTATTGTGATGCTGTGCAAACCCCAAACATGCAGCCAACCTTTTTAGCTGCTCGTGGAACACCCCGGCTAGCCTGAATACCTTCGGACCCACTTCCAGGCCTGTGCACATGCTGGACAGAGACGAGGAGAGTTCTTAGAGTTGAACCTCGAAATTTTCAGCTTGATATGTAATTACTGCCCTTAGTGATCCTACTGTGTGGCCCATCCTTTTTGTGTGATACTCTCAACTTTCTATCACAGTCGCATCTCTTTGTCGTTTGTTTCGCCGCCTTCATCATTTCATCCAGATTGGGATACTTTGTGGTTTACCCTCTTTCATCTCTCTCGTGTGTGAAACTTCCCCCTTGCCTTCTGCACACCGCGCCCACGAATCCCTTCCCCACACACTCACACGCCCACCATGACAACATTTGCCGTGCCCAAAGTGACACTAGACTTGCCCCAGTCTTTTGGGCACATCCGTTCCAGCAGTGACTCCAACCTCCTTGAGAGGCGGAACTGTTTTGAGGACAAAGACTATGGGGACGACTTACCCGATGAACTGTATGGACACCGACCCGATACCGAGGGAGGGGTGCTGGAGCCGGAGAAGACAGAGAGGTAATGGTTGCTTGGAATGAAATGATTTGAACAAAAATTAAAAAGCAAGGCCACATAAAAGTAATTCCCGGCTTCTCATCAGATCTTGTCAATAGGTTCAATGAGACATGTATTTGTTTCACCCTGAAGTAGTTACGGTAACTTTGCCTCCAATACTAAAATTTCAAATTGAATGAAAATTAACCTTCAGTTTCTGCCAGCAAGTATTGGCCTGGGAATGTTTTAGTTTGGACAATCAAGAGAGTTTGAAGAAATCAAATCGCTGGTTTAACGTCTTTGGAGTAAACTTTTGATCAGGCTGCGCGTCATCCTACTACCATCCAGGCTACTGAGTGAGATCCCGTCTGCTTGCAGTACTATTATAATGGAAAAACTTAACGAATAAAATTTTGCTTTGACATTCAGTGGATGGGGGTATTTTATTTGTACCATATTAAATTTTTTGATAAATAAAGAAAAAGAAAATGGATCCTGTACAGATTTTCAAATGTGGGCTGTGATGAAAATCCTAGAATTATTTTTATGTAGCCCATGGCTGAGTGAAAAGGTTTGTTGTTCAGGAGTTCCTTTTAGTCAAGAGGAGGCACATGTATAAAGTGAATTGCATTGCTTACCTGTACCATATGGAGCTATTAAACACAAGGAGTCAGCACATGCAGAGATCAAAAGGGTCAATGATGGCCACCGTGCTGCAAGGACAAAACAAACTCTGCGCCGCTTGCGGGCTACAAGGAATGCTCGGAGTTGCATTTGCAAAGGGTCGTGGGTACCACGCATGTCTGTAACACTTCCGAATGTTCAACATGGCCGCCTTGAGACGGAAACCATCATTATGAGAGACTTAAATTTTGATAATTTTAGTGACTGTTCCGATATTCCAGTGACAATGAAAGTATGGTTATGTCTTTATATCCCAAAAACGTCTCTCTTAACAATAAACAGAATTACTACCTGTCACTAATACAAGCTCTCCAAACAATACACACAAGAAAACTGAGCGAATGTACATGTAGCTGGTCCAGAGGAAAATAAAAAAACACCAAAAACATGGGAAGACTCATTGCCCTTTCTGTCATTGTCCACAACTGTCTCGGCATGAAACCTCACCACGTTGTCAAATGCATTCCTGCGGCATGTTTCCACCCTCTTTTAACTGTAGGAACCACTTGGATTGCGACTTACATTTATGATATAAATATTGCAGTTCATTTTTTGGGTTTTCTCTACCGCCGGAAACGCAAAATGCCATAACTGACTTTAAAATCTCTGACTTTTGCTATATAACCACCGCTGATTTGGATTTTTCGAGCGCATGTGCGGAGATCACTCGCTGACTCCTGAGGACTACTGAAGAGAACTGTGCATCCTCTCCGTGGATCTTTGCCACCATTTATTTACTCCAGTATGCCGCAGCGAAACATGGCGAGTGTGTGGGTTACCAGCTACCTGGCAGTGGCGATCACTGTGTACAAAGAATGTCTAGGGTCTTCAACACTGGGGCCGGTAACCGCACCTTGCCTGTGGAGCTGACCGGAGCAGTTAATCGGATTGTGGTCTGTGGGGACTTCGTTCTTACTCCTTGTGTTTAATAGCTCCATGCCTGTGCAATGTACATGTATACATGTACCATTATTTTCGGAATATAAGTCGCCCCCGTGTATAAGCCACAGCATGTAAAATTTAGCAAATTGAGATTTAAAGCCAGTGTACTGTATAAGCCGCACCGGCGTATAAGCCACGCCGCAGTGCTGACGATCCAACTACGAAGGTCATCGTGCTGCGTGCTGAAGCACCAGTACAGTGTTTACAGTACTTCAACTACATGTGCAATATGAAAGTATAAAGCAAAATAGGAATGAGTGTCACCATAAAAAGTTAATTTTAAGTCCTCAAATGTAATATTTTTTGCTGGCTGGATGGTGGTCCCCCATGGGCCCAGCGTCAGCTCTTGCCTTTTTTTTCCAGTGGCCAGCAAAAGTGATGCGGTCGGGGACGTACAATAAAATCTTTGTAACTCAAAGTCAGTTAGGTCAAAAGATCATTTTTATCTCGTTGGTGGACTATCTCTCACTACAAGAGCAGGCTTTTAGAAAAAAAAAACCTCTGTAATTGTCCACAGCACTACATGTACCTGTACATCTGATTATCTCGAGTTTTTTGTGATGCCAATCAAACAAACACCGCCAAATCGTTTCAAAAATGAAAAATCCATTGTACATGTATATAAGCCACAGAGATATTTTTCAGCATGAGAATCAACGTACAGTATAAGCTGTGGCTTACATTTATGTTCCAAAAATAACAGTATACTCATGTTGAGCTAATTCATGTGCTAAGGCCACATCTGAATCACTCCACTGTGACTTGAAACGACAAATGACTGTAGGAACTGGCTATGGCCACTAACCATGGACTCGGTGCAATTCCTAGCCACAGTCAAGTAATTTGGACATGGCTTTAGCAGAGATCAGCCGAGGGGAATTAGTCACAAGACATACATGTACAGTACATAAACATGTATACATGGGTATGCGCTGCAGGACTTTTGGGTGGTAATCTCATTTGGCTCCATGAGTATTTTCTCTGTGTGGTCTACTCCTGTTCTCAGCACAGTTGTAGATCCAAATAATTGGCCCCCATGGGAGCCAACTTTGTCATGTGCTTTCAATTTTCATTGAATACTGCTGCAGGGAACTGTTTTTATGTTTTTTAATGCGTACAATAAGCACTCACTGTACATGTACATGCACAAACTACTAAGATGTACAGTAACGGAAGTCTGAAAAGTAAAATTTGTATGAAAGTGGAGTCTCGTGTGGTGGCCCAAAAATGTACAGTTAAGGCCAGTGTTTACCGGTATGTAAGGCAAATGTGAAAACGAAGCGAACTTTGAGGTCACAAAATATTTGCAGCAAAGTTTGCGTTGAGTTGGCATGCGAATTCCCTGCGCCAGTGTTTGATCAGCCGTCACAAACTTGTGTTCACATTTGCCGGAGTGGCAACTATGAACCAACCTTTAGATGCAATTTGCAAAATTCTTGTGATATATGTGTAGGTAAAATGAAGATAACCTGTTCTTGGTCAGTGTGTGGTCAGTATTTGGATTAATGCTTTACGCGTGTCTGCAGATGTGCCAACTTTATACAGGAGGCAAAGGATTGCTTCTCCTCATCTGTTTATACCAGATTTTTTTCTCTTAATTACATCTGCAGCGACCAAGACACAGACTCAGATTTGCAAGACCTTGCCGGAGAGTTCCGATCACGGCTTAACAGCAAAGGCCACCATGCATCCATCACTGACAGACTACATGAAGAACTCACTAAGGCAAAAGAGGTACAAACCAATCTCACATGCATGACGTGTAATGACGAGCTAGGAGACTTCATTTATCTTCATTGTTTCTGCAAGTAAAAGACAACGCTTCTCACTCTTCTCCAAAAATGCTAGTTGGTTCCTCTAGGTGGTGACAAAGACTGGTTACGACTGACACAAATGACATTGACACTATCTGAATGATCCTGATCAGTGTAAGTCCCAGCCTGCACCACATTGAGGGGACAGTTTCTTACGGCAGGCAATTTCGGACCAGATTGTGGTATCTTCCGTGCTTCTCCACCAAGATTTGGCTTTATGCCACAACCCAGTGACTCCAATGGGCGCTCGTGTCACTTCTAGCTTGAAAACACAGCTGTTGAATGCAGTTTGTGCTCAGACATCCACGTATGTGTAGCTTTATTTTTGAATGTTGTCATGTGCCCGCATTTGCTTGCAGGCCTTGGAACTGAAGGATGAGCAGGTCTCCCAGCTGACTAGGGTACGAGAGGAGATGGACCAGGAGATCACCGAACTCACTGCCAGACTGTTTGAGGTAAGCGACTATCTCTATTTTTTCAAGCTTTTCACAAACCATACTCTTTCCTTTCCTTCTGATCCCTCTTTCTCCTGCCCAAAGGGTACAGCAGACAGCGATGAGGGCCTAGGGGACATTTCAACAAATTAGCCCTCGTACTAGGTGCCATTTTTGCAAGTCGTATCTGCATTAAGTGTGTGGCTAAGGCTTGCCCTCTGATTCTGAATTTTACATTTTCATTTACAGTACCATGCATTTTTGTTGATAAGGAAATGCAAATTAAGGGTGCTCAAACAAGTTTTCAAAACAAGGATATTCACGCATGAATTCTGTGAAAATAGGAAATTTTGAAGTGCTTTGTTTTGTGTCTCTTGATTGGTTTTGCCTGAAAACACCTGCATGTTGCAGGAACCCACCTGCTTTAAACTTGCGTCTACGTAAAGTACATGTATGTTTATTTTCCTTTTTACAGGAGGCACACATAATGGTAAATGAGTCCAATGTGAAGAGGGCTAAAGCCGAGAAGAAACTGAAAGAGGCAACAGGGAAGGTAGGGGAGTGGTTCCGTTGTGGTAACATTGGCCCCGGTACTTGGCCATGCAAACAACTTCAGAATACACAATGAGAACCAGTGCTTTTCAACCGTACAACGCACAATGTAGGGTCATGGACATATGGTTGTCTGACTTTTGGGGTCTGCCAATATATCAACATTGCCTGATTATTTGATCTTACCTATGTCACTGATACCAAACTTTGAATCATATCAAAATATCAGAAATCAAGATAGTGGGAGTGATGGCAAAAATGTGGAAAGCAAGTCAGATCGTTGACAGAATCTCCAGTCTGAATCAACAGTTGTTACATTAGTTTTGCTTTGCAAAGCGCGTGCAAGTGCTACATATTGTGCTCCTGAGTGGAAATCAAAATATCACAAAATCATAAGCACTGATCTGCCCTGCACAAATGACATCTGGGCCAATGACAGCGATCGGGCCAATTTGAAAGCCAAATCGCCAGTGCAATCACATGGCCTGACTGTCAGTGGGCGGGTAACATCTGGGTGAGTGTTACCGGTCAGGCGGCTTGTGTGCATAACGTAGCCCATTGAGAAAGGAAGAAGTGTGTTGGTGAGTAATGACTCGGTAAAACTTTCACGATCTGTTTGAACACTTGTTTGTGACTTTTGCGGCAGCAGTCTCATTCATATTGGGTGAACAAAACAGAAGTACCAGTATCATGTGGGCATTTTGAATTACGGAAGTTTGCATGTACATAATATACTGTTTTTTTAACAGTATGAAATTGTGACTTTGCATTAAGGGGAGTTCAGAGTTATCTGTTTTGAGTTAACAAGAGTTTACTGGACTGGAGGGATTATTCAATATATTGACTATACTTGGTATTTGATTTCTGATATATCAATTATTGAAAGATCTGGTATTTATGGACCCTGCTGATTTTTCAACGTTTGTTTTAATCTGTCCCAAATCATGCAAAATAGAAAACACAAAGGGTGCTGCAAACCTGTCAGTGACTAAAGTGACCAAGGTGACCTATTATTGGCTTTCAAAAGAGTGTCCCATACACATGTAAAACAATGACCACTTTGGTTGATTACAATATTGAAAATTACCGCTTTGAGACATATGCTTAGAGGTGTGCTAAATGAAATATCTCTGTTATCTTATGACTTTTTTTTGTCACTGTCTGACCGTTTGTGTCATAAAGTTGTGGAAGTGTCAATGATATCTTTTCTTGCCGCGGTTGTGGACTTGCCCAGATCGATGTTCTCCAGGCCGAGGTCCAAGCCCTCAAGATGCTGGTCTTGACGTCCACGCCCAGTAAGCCCAGCCCTCAGACGACCAGTCCCAAGAAGCGGGGCCTTCTTCCCAAGCGCTCCAAGAGCTCCCTCTCACCCAACGTCCTCAGTCACCACCGGAACCACAGCCTTCAAGGACCCATCTCCATGGAGCTCGCAGCTCCGACAACCGGGAGGGGACAAGCCGCATCCCCAGAGCCAGAGAGCCCAAAGAGAGGAGAGGTAGAGTTGTGAAAAGTCCAAGTTTTTCTGGCAAGCCAAGAACACATGTGTTTGAGAAGACTAAAGGGCAACTTTAGGCAAATCTGAAACTTTGTCAGTCTATTTAATACTGAGCTCATATTTGTAATTCTATTTTCCAAAAGTGAATAAGAAATGAAAAACTGTATTTGAAAGCTGAGAGCAGAATTTGCATTATTTGCATTATCTTTTGTGTCTATATTTTTGGAAAACTGCTTCTCATTTCTGAATTATGAGTAATAATGAAGTCAGTTATGGAATGACAAATTTTGACTTCTGCAAGGAAAAGTTTCACTGAATGTTTGAAATGGCCGACAAACTTTTTCTCCCAGAGGGAAGAATATTCCGCAGAGATGATGGAAAACTAAGTCAGTCACAGCTTCGAATGTCCCAGTGTGCAAAACAGAAGTGGCAGACTGTTTCTGCCTTGTTAAACATTTTATTATAAATGTAAAATATTTTAACAACAGTTTTAATTAAAAAGTAAGACCAAGGGGCTTTCATCAATTGAATGAAATACATACAAAGACCAGCAAGTGAGTCTTTGTATCGTATCTCTTGATGACGTCAACTAAAGGGTCAAGTTCATTCAGTCCTTGAAGAGTGGAAAATCACCAACTTGAATTAGCTCCAGCTGGGAAACTTTTAAAACGAAAATGAGAAAATGTTTTTGTTTTTTTTTCAAGAGGGATCCGACAGGGAAGTGCTGTGTCCATTAATGGTTGATTAAAAGTTTTTCCCAAGTATGAATGTTTCCTTGTCTCATCAGGCGGACCCTGTTCTCCTACGTGAGTTCCAGGCCTGGAAGGAGCATCCCACCTTCCAGCGGGAGGATCCGTTCATGGCCCGCATCGTCACCGAGGACGTCTTCCCTTGCCTCAACTTCCCCAACCGGCAGTTGTCCGAGACACTGCAGGCGTGCGTGGAGAGCTTCAGCCTCTGCATAGAGCCCCTGCCGGACAAGGGCTCACTGCCCAGGTAGGATGGGTCTGAGAATATACATTGAAATGTGGCAGCGTTGACCACTTGTGGACAGTATTGTTTTGGTCCAAAATTACAACTTTTGAAACGGCAAGATACAGGAGCAAATTTTTGATACACAGCCAAACACTGCCAATACTGACTTGTTAGAGTCATCTGAACAATATTTATACGACTTACGGCTTCTTACCACAACCTTATGTCTTGCTACACACCAGGGTGCTGACATAGAACAGTAGTTGCTGTACCAGCTGGCCTGTACAGTGACCAAGTTGAATTTCAACACACGATCCGCCTCTACAGACTTAGAGACTTGTGTTCAAAACAAATGGGGGGATTGGCATACATGTGCATGTATACATGTCCACAGGCAGTGACTTGGGGCATGCATCCATCAATGGTGCCGTTGTATGCAGACGGCCAGATTGTGTCGATACGTCCACTGATGCGAACTGTTTAATGCTTGGGGTAGGGAACATTAACCCTAATCCCCTTAGGCTCTTGCACTAGAGAGCATACTGAACCCATCATGTACTTGTCTGTGTACTTGTACATGCAGGTCACCAAATCTGATAAACTCCGACAAAGTGACTCCATTGGAGTTTGACTGATGTGGTATAGATGGGGTCTATGCAGTATAGGATGACTTGAACTTCTGCAGTACCAAACCTGACAAAATCAAGCATAGTCCAACACTTGGTTACAGCAAGCCAGACACTGCACACAATGAACCCTCTGTATCCCAACTCACACAAAATCCAACACCCTCACCCTGGGCCTTTGATACCAAGTCCAACAGAATTCAACAATAAGTTAATTGGGTATTGTACCAAACCTGCCCAAACCTAGCAAAACCTGTTGTAGGAGTTTGATGGATACTGGGCAGTTAGGGTGAAGTTACATGTATTTCAGTGCCAGTTGCCGTGCTTAATGCATTCAGAAGAGATCATCTGTGTATTTCAGTGCCAGTTGCCGTGCTGAATGCATTCAGAAGAGATCAGCTGTGTATTTCAATGCCAGTTGCTACGCTGAATGCATTCAGAGGAGATCAGCTGTGTATTTCAGTGCCAGTTGCTGTGCTGAATGCATTCAGAAGAGATCAGCTATGTATTTCAATGCCAGTTGCTACGCCGAATGCATTCAGAGGAGATCAGCTGTGTATTTCAGTGCCAGTTGCCGTGCTGAATGCATTCAGAAGAGATCAGCTGTGTATTTCAATGCCAGTTGCTACGCTGAATGCATTCAGAAGAGATCAGCTGTGTATTTCAGTGCCAGTTGCCGTGCTGAATGCATTCAGAGGAGATCAGCTGTGTCTTTATGAGGCACACTTGATCTCTGAATGTTTCACTGTGTGAAATATGTCCTCAAATTGTGCAGAAAGAAAGAAAACTGTCAGTGAGGGTGTGTAGTGGTCTGCTTTGATCTTACAGCTGTGCTGAAGCCCAGTCAGTTGCTTTTGTAATGTTGTTCTTTTTTGTATCTCATACGTGCTATTACAAATTAAAAAACACTACAAAATCTTGTAAAAAAGGCTTTTTTTCTGAATTTCTAATTGCTGGCCTGATGATAGATCTTCTCTAAAATTTCATAATATAAACATTTGATGTGTTCAACTTTTGTAAATTTTCAGCGCTAGTGCTGTTGTCACAGATTTCCCTGGAGTGGAAACTAACCTGAACGCCTAGTAATGGCATTATTAAGTACAGTAAACTCCGGTTAAGTCGGCACTCCCAGAATTCAAGAAATTATGACGACTTACGCGAATGCCGGCTTGTATTGTAAGTCGTCATTTTGCTGACTTACACGTACACATGTATTGCCTATGTACATTATAATTCCTTGCACTAATTCAATGGCTTTGATTTACCCTGGCTTATTTCTACCTCCATGGTCGATCCCAGCAAATTTGTTCTCGATTATTATCCTGCAAATTCAATAATTGATCATGTGCCCATACGAACGAAGCAAGGACGGCAAGCCACTTGCGTATCACATCACAACTCGACAGTGCAGTACATGTATGTGATACACTTACAGTACAGAAATTAGTTAAGTTCCTTCCATATAGTCTGGATACCAGACCCGATGATTCTGACTACCAGACGAATCATTATGAAGGGTTGTCCAGGAATCTTTGGGCAGGGAACCAGACTATGTTCAATAAGGCGACCCCCCTCCCCCAAATGGACAGAGCGCATGTGTGTAGCACTAGAGGGGTTACTGGTATTGATGTACTCATGCTGGCCGCGTGCGCACGATACTTGTCACTTGACACTTCTTGGCAACTGCTGCGAAGGAAACCGATACCGAAGCACGTTTTTTTTTCAGTGCCGACTTACACAAAGGAATTTTTGTGGTTTTGTGGAAAAGGGAACATGCTGACGTATACGAAATGATGACTTATAAATGCCAACTTAGCAATGAAATTTTCAATGGAAATGCATTACAGACAATTGGGACTTTTGTCAAACGGCCGACTTGGACAATATGACGGGTTATGCGATATCGACTTAGTCGGAGTTTACTGTATTTCAAGAATGAGAAATGTTGTTGACATTTCCAAACCTCAGGCGATGTGCCTTGACAGACCAGCAGCGTGCCTGTCACTATCGCATCAAGTTGGGCGATACTGATGACTGGACCAACATCTGTACCGCAGCCAGGAACAGGATCACGGCCGTGTGTGATTTCTACACATACCTGGGCTACATCAAGCAGGGACTAGTGAAAAGTGACTGTAAGTAGCATGGTTAGAGCTGTCCACATTTGTAACACGTGGCAGACCCGTTAGCCATTGCTGTATCGCATCCCTCGATTGGAAACAGTTCAACATTCGCTTGCAAATTAATTGGCCTTTTAGACAGAAATGGCCGCAGCAGTTTCATTTGACATGTACTTGCAGCTATCGTTTGTTTCTACTGGGATGGAAGTGCCAAGGTTTCTCTGTATTTCTGCTATGTTGGAATTTCTCGTTTCTTGTTTCTCTTTACAGTGCAAGAGATCTATTGGGAGATGATCAGACTACGCACACAGATGTCTCTGACCAAGTTGGGATTGCAGTAATGCACCAGTTCAACTCGGTAGTGTATTGTGAGTAGGCTGCTAGGATCAGTTGAAAGTAATCCTAAATGCAGCTAATGAGCTGGACAGATAATATGTTCATATGAGCGGGTCCAGCTGAAGCCAGTGTGAAATTCCAATACTACTGCCTTTCAATAAGTGCAGCATTTTTATCCATTCCAGTAACCTCAAAGCTCACTCGTGGGTGAGCGTCTAAACTTCAAGTGAAGCCACTCCTCAGGTCTTCGCCTTGGTTGCCAGTGTTTTTGTAGAGTCTCTAAAGTGAAAGTTACTGTGCTCAAAGTGCAGTGCCCTTAAAAAGCATGATAGAGACGACCAAAAGGTGTGTATAAGCTTGCAAAGTGAATATGTTTGAATTAAACCGTGCTCAGTCCCTCTCTGCAACGTTGACAACTTTTCGGCGTTGTTGCCTCTTGTCAAAATTTTGCCATCAGTACATTCAGATTTACATGTAGTAGATGTCAGGAGTTTCTCGTCAACAAAGCACTTACGTCAGAGTAGTGACTTTCTCAAGCTTTCGAGTTCTGGTCATGTATTTTATACAAAACATTTGCAATAACATTCATGTACAATGAAGGGCTGCTTTGGGAGAAAGGGTTGCCTTATATCCAGTATTTTGTCATGTTTAAGCATCTCAGCATTTATTTTATAAAGAAGATATTACTTGAAATTGCTGGATTTAAAATGTATACGAAAAGATTTATATGCCTCTGTATACCTATTTTGATTTGTGACATACATTGCATTTTTTATGAAATTCTTGTAATATATTTAAACAAGTATTTTGTCTTTATAGTGAGGCAATTGTGCACTGCTAGCTTTGTCATAAACAGCCAGTTTAATCTCTGTAACTTAATTTCAAATCACAATCGTCATCAACTCACAAATGAAAAAAGAGCTCACTTTGCTCAGATTTTGAGTCACCAGATTTCTTCTTTAACCACTCCGTGCCGGGATTCCTGGTACCAGAGACAAAGCAGCTGCACCTTGTAAGACCGTACTTTGAACAAAAGACCAAGCTGCTGGGAATTGCCAAATCTTCAGTACGGATTGCTGGCAGTTTCGGAGGTAATCTGTCATTATTTTGGAATAGTATGCCACTGTTAACGGTATCCCGCACCCGCGGATCATCAGCGGGGACAAAAGTGCTCCAGCACTCCAGCGATGAGCGATACAGTACCGCTCCACACTAATATGGCCACACTGGAAAAGACACGACTTCAATTAAGCAACACAATGGGCCAGTTTCGGGAATAAAGGAAATTACGCAACACTGCGCAATCTGGGCTCTCTATACTGGGCGGCAGGCCTGGCTGCAATACTCGGGTGGCAATGGAGATGGCCAGTTAGATTAGAGTAGCCACCAAACAGTCATTTGTGTGGGTGTAAACGTCCAGTAAATGAAGTAATGAATTTTTGAAGAATTTTGAAAATGGAAAATCTTCAAAATCACCCGGGAACTCATCCTGGGTATGCAAATTCCAACCCCTGCAGGAAGTGGTTAATGTGTTGTCACAGTATCAGGTATCAAACACAATCTAAATGGCTTTATCAAAACTTACCAAACACATTTTGGATAACAGTAACTAAACCTATTTTTCCCTAAGATGTTCTCTAAGCAATGAATTTATATTTATGGTTGGCATAGCTATGATAAAACACAGTACATTTTACTTATGCATGAATTGTTTATACATTGCGTAGACACTAGACAGAAAGTATTTACTATTAAAATATCTTGATATTTAGATACACATGTAGTTCATGTAGATTTTGTATTCTCTTTGAGACAAGAAAGCTGCCAAGTTTCAATCATTTCCTTCTGTGTCATTCAAGGTACCAATGTATTGTTTTTGTTAAGCCTATAAACACAGATTTTCAGAAAATTTTGAAGGGTTAAGGAAGAGCAAGGCACTGCCATGAATGCTTCACTTGAGACTTGACCTGTTTGAAAGTTGAAGGAATGTGTCAACTTGGCATGAATGCAAATTTGTGACGTCAGGTCAAACATTTTCGTGCTGTAAATTTGCAAAGGTTAAACACAATTCAACTCCAGCGAATTCTGGGGCAAATGTTTCATGACAACAAATTGGCTTTGCTTTGGCAGTTGCCTGAAGTATGAAGTGACCTTTACAGTTGAGGATTTTTGAGAATGCAGGACTTTTGAGTGCCGTAGCAGTTATGGTTAACAAGTGACTTGGCCAGCAATGCCATTTGGCTACTGCGTATGCTGTAATGTGTAGGCTTCATTTTCAAGCTGGGGTAGATGGCTCCACTGTGGTGAGTTTGAACTGTACCAAAGTGTAATGATTAATGCTCGAAGGAAAATTTGCCCTGTTTCATTGAAACTGCTGCTGTTGGACACCTCAAAACCTATTTTCCCCACTGCTCCAGGCATGGAATGCTGATTTGTATCAAACCTTTCAGCTTGTCAGTGTCACAGCCCTGAAAATTTCCGAAGCACCCACACCAAGAGGAGGGATAAATACCTGCGTTTTCTTACTGAGTTACCTCAGGGTAAACATATGGGACCATTGAATTCACCTCAACCGTCAGATTCCCTGGGTGTTTCTTGTATGAAATATTTAAGTAGTGTGAGATTTACAGGCATAACTTAGTACAGCACAGTGATTGACAAAATGTGTTCCTGTGTCTGCTGGACACCATAAGAGCTTTGTGGACAGTGTCATTGTTGGGGATCTGTGATTACAGACGGAAAGAAATGTACTAGGGAGTGAAAATGCAGCATGCTTTTGGAGAAGTCTGGCGTCAACAACGGTGCATTCTGTGAAAGTGAATGGGTAGAGTACTGCTTGACAAACTTGCTAGAGACCAAACTTAAATGTCAAGTTGTTAGTGTTTCTTCCTTTCCCTACCCCCGTTTGAGTATTGTTTATTCGCTTCCTTGCTCTGAGACCTTTTTACATGCAGTTAAATGCCTTTGACGGGCACAAAGATGTTGTTTATAAATTTGTTTACAACTGTTGTTCAATAGTTACTGCAATTTTTAAGAATTTAATGCAAGCATTATTTGCCACATTGGCAAGTTTAAGATTGCCTATGCCCAATCAGATGCCAAGCTCTTGTGACTGAGAAGTAATTGATTGTTGATTGTCATGTTGAAAGTCAGCATTAATTTGTATTTTAATTTAGAAATTTTAGTGAATTTTTTCATCGTAAGTGTACAGGAGAGGCTTTGGAAGAAATGTGTACACGTACACGAATTTTTAAGGGAAACTCATCTTCAATTTGCATCAGAGGTCAACTTTGCACCTAGATGATAAAGATAGTGCCTCCCTTTCAGCACTTGAGTTGGTCAACTGCAAATTTCTTGTTCATTCAACCACTATTTGATATTCAATAAATTGAAGTAGCTTTTACAGTATTGCCAGTTTTATAAAATTCACTTTGTACTCAGTAAAGAATGGATATTTTGTAATATTGTTTAAAAGGCGATACAGTTATCTTTTTCTGGTTCTGAACTTGCGTGAGCATGAAAAACCACACCAGGACTTCTGGCTCCCAAGTATTACATGAAAATAGTGTTGTCTTCAGTCTTTATGTTGTAAGTCCAGCACTAGGTTACTTGAGATAGTTGATATTATAATTTTTAGGTGCGTCAGACATTTTACTCTGACACAGTAATGGTTTGTGAGCAGAGGAACAGATTCTGTCTGAAAGTGTCATCTGAAAAAGAGTGTAATGTGAATGAATAGCAAACTGAATAATCTATCCTCATGCTGTAAGTCTACAGTTGCTTTTAATATCTTGGCGAGCAAACTTAGTGTTTAATACACAGCTACTCACACTTCAAAACGCAAAGCCCCATGGCACTCCCAGTACTAATGAAGATGCCAGGGCATCTCCAGATTTAAGACTTGCAAAACTAGTTTTATACAAAATAGTGTTACCAAATTATCTATGTTATTTGCTGATGAAATATATTTTAGAGCTAGAGTACATGTAAAGAACAGAACAGAGTTACTATTATGTGAAGTATTTGGACCTCTTATACAGTACGCTATATTTTGATAGTTTGTAAGTATTTTAATTATGTTTTAACTGAAGAGTTCGGAGTACAAAAAAATGAAATGTGTATCAAATTTATGCAGTGGAGAAGAGAAAGAAGAAAACATTGGCTGGTTGGGACTCTATTTTTAAATCAAAGGTCGCATTGGGTGCGTACAAATGTTATGTTTCCTTACCCAGGTATTGCATGTCACTGTTCTGATAGAAATGAGAGACCTGCTGTAACTTGTTCGTTATAAGTGTCATTCTTTCGGTTGCTACATGGTGGCCCTATCGCCCCTCTTTCCAAAAAAAAAAACCCTGTCTTTACTTTCATTAATGAAATGAAGTTTTAATGGTTTTGCAAACTTAAGCTGAGAGAAAAGATGGGGGAAAAAGCTTTAAATTGATGTGTGTTATCAACGCCTTAGAAACGTGTGAGTATTTTTCCTGTTTTTCTCAAGTGGCATTAGTTATCATTGTAGTCCACATGACAGCTTATTCATTGCCGTCTGCAGCCAAAGGCATCTTCCTCCGTGACCCAACGAGCCTAATAATACATGTAGTGGGTTTGAAAGTTAGGCGCCTGTCAAAAGAGGGCGCTGTTCATGTCTTATTGAAGAGTCTTTTCTGGTGCAGCAATTTACATGTATTTCATACCTCGTGGTTTTGAAAGAGTACTGGTATTTGTATGGAATTAGATGTGAAGCGCTGTTGAGTAAAGCAGCCTTCAAGATTTTAATTGAATATCTTTTCATTGTTTTTAATTCTTAGTCGGTTACTTTTTAATCTGTGATTTGAGTTTTTAGTGTTTTTTCTTTCTACCACCTGTAACGTTAATGCTTCGCTGTTACTTTGAAAATCAGTTTTCAAGAAAGCATTGCAAGAAAAACATGATGTCATGATTGTAACAATTTGATGCACTTCAATCTTAGTTTTATTCCCAGTTATTTCCTCACGCTTTTTATTCAACAACTCCGATGTATTGACAGACGCGGGATTTATTTATGCATTTGTGGATATTAAACCAAACACTAAAAAGGATGGATCTCTCTTGCTATGTCATTATTTTGTGTCATTTTCCATCATTAATACATTAATCTGAACCTGGAGTGTTGGTTAAAGTAACATTGAAAAATACGACAACCCCCCCTTAAAAATTGTTGCTTGATAAATTTATGTTACTCATTTGCGAATGGAATGGACGGCATCCTCCTATTTGCATGGATGGCCCAACTTTGGAGACGTACCACCTTTGGTTTGTGTCCGCAGACCTTACCTCATGGTAGCATTTGGTATTCTGTTGTTTTCAATTTGTAGGTTATACCTGTGTGAGATTTAAAAAAAAATACTGAATTATTCCTTTGAACTGACGGCCAGCCATAGTTCGCATGTCCCCTAGCGTCACTCGTAAACCAAATGACTTTTTTTCACATGGGGGGGGGTTGACTAGAATAAAGATTATAATCTTGGCTCCGGAGGATTTTTTTCTCAAACAGAAATAAAGTCAACTGTTTCAATTCAACGAGAAGCTTCCACACGAGGCGTGCGAAATGAAATCTCCTCTGATGACAGGTGGTGTATCCCCTAGTTGTCGGTTGTTTAATTCTTAAAACAAAACAAAAAACACGCACCCCCGCCAGTAAAAAGTCGGGTAACTACTATACTTGGATCAAAGTGAAACAGGGTTGGTTAAACCCACTCAATTCATTTTTGTGTCTCAAAAATATGCTGTTAGATAAAAAATTATGTTCTTCTGCAGAAGTTACACTTACAGCTGCTTCTCTGCAACCTGCGCCGTACATCCTAAGTAGTGGCACCCCCGATAAAGCGGCGGCCTGAAAGGCAGTGTGTGAGTTAACTGGCATGGCTTTGGTATGCGTACTTGTACGCGTGCTAAAAGCCGCAGCCACAACTTTCCGACGCGGCCGTCTGTGCATCGATGACAACTAGCAATGCTATGCTGGTTCGTACCATAGGGACTATACTTAGGCGCATAAACAGCTGATGATCTGCTGCCCAAGTTTGCTGGACGTTAAACGTTCGTGAAGCGAGGCCCAGTCGCACGGGCCTTTTTATTTCTCTTTATTAGTTAATCATGGGAACTTCAAACGCAGTTTCCCAAATACCAGCTCCAGTGTTCACTGTAAAATAAGCAAGTGGTAAGTTGGCACATGGAGGAAGGAATAGGCACGTACTGGACTTTTTAATTACAAGTTGGAAGAAAACGTACGTACGGAAGTGATGTGTAAAATCTGTAGCTGAGTGCTTATATTTCCGACAGTTATTTGTTCATTATGCTCGACGTTGTTGTTCCACTTTCAGGTTGGCGTAGGCCGCCTAGGCCTGTATATTTCACAAAGCTTCATGTACATGCATAGGCATGTAGGTAAGCACTTCAACACTTGTTCAACCAGTATAACAGAGTGGTAGGCCTCCATCCCACATTGTCCTGGTTTGGATGTCTTCATTTCAACTGACGTCCAGAGTATAAACATGATAAAGTCCTCCTGCCGTAGCGAAATTTTTTTCAACGGTTTTTTCTCACATTTTACTTTGCGGAGGCAGCTCAAATGTCATTCACAAGTGCCTTGTACTTGTAGGCCTATCCCAAATTCCTGTGTTGAAATTACAAAATTTGCACCGGACAACGTTTTGCAGGAATTTTGCAAAACTCCACACTTTCAGTCGCGATTCATGAACGATCTACGTTCGTCTAGTACTAGTCCGCATTTGTGCATGTGCAAAATGACCTCCAAGCTCAGCCCACATTCTGTCAGTTATGTTGTCTAGAGCTACATGTACATGTAGGGCTAGGTCTTTGCTCCATTGGAAATGCTTGGAGACGTGCAGACAACAGACCCAGCCATGCATAGCTTTTGGAAGCCTGTTTCGGACACGGTTTATCTGTGAATTCTTCATGCCCACAGCTCCTCCGCGCATGTATGAGAGGCAGTTGGTTACTATGCATTTCATGCATGTGCAAATCATGGCAAGTACGCATACAGGTACTAGACGAATGTAGATCGTTCATGACGAAAAGCGTCGAGTTACGCTAAATTTCCTGCAAAATACGTTGTCCGTGGGCGTATTCAGTAATTTCAACACAGCATTTATGGAATTCAGGAAACAAGACACTTGTGAACAACATTTGAGCTGTCTTCACCAGGTACACATGTGACAAAAACCATTGTAAAAAATGTTGCATTGTAGGAGAACTTTTATACCCCGGACGTTAGTCGCAATGCAATGTAGTCGACGTCCAACCTGGGCTAGCCTACATGTGTCTGTGTCACGTGTTATGTGATAAGCCTTACTGCATGATGAGTGATTTTGAATGGTAGACAGGCACTGTGGGAAGGAAAAAAGGGCACTGTTAAAGCCTCTCTGGGCCTACATGTTCTACCGTTGTGCAAAACCAGCAATTTGGGATTTGCAATCCGCCCAGAGCTGAAGTGCACCCTCACCAGGCTAGCAATGGCAAAAGATAGACTACTAGGCTATTTTTCCAACTGGGTTCTTGCACGCGTACATGGCATTCGGCATGCACGTGAAAATCATTCATTCCAGGCTAAATTCATGGCCTGTACTCAGCGTGCTCTGTGTCAAACGTGCATAAACGTGCACACCTATGCTGTGAGTTCATACCAAAGGACTGTCAATTTCATTTCAAAACGCGCCCTCTTTTGTTCCTGCTTGGAGCTGATAAGGCTTGTCAGTAAATCTACACAGTTATGAAATACCGGTACTAGTCCATTTACATCACCCAACGGGCGAGAGGTCCTTACTTTTTTACAGTAAGGGTTTCATACACAGACATTGCTCATTTTTCCTGTCGGTGACATATCAGCCATCTTTTGTCCGTTATTCTTACATGTACAAAGCACTGACCCAATCATTCTGAACCTGTCATTTGTTATGGTTGGTTTTATGTGCTGGCATTATGTAAATATTTGATTCATACTTTGAATTCGTGTAAGCCAATAGGCCTAACCCTTTTTCCCCTTTTAACCCTGTATACTTGTGCTCCCTGGTGCATGATATTTATTTGTTTACACAAAGGAAGTCGGCCTAGATGTAGTACCGGTAGATGACTTCCTCAATATTTGTTTCGTCGTTTTCTGACTTGTACATGTATTTGTGCATCTTTGTTTGATTTATGCTGATTCATGAAGCACCTCTGGCAAGACAGGGAAAAGAAGACTTTATAAAATATTATTTTCATCTCTGAGCATTTAGCCTCAATGGTATCAAGTCTGGCGCTGTACTGCAAGTGCTGTTTTTGGGCATGATCAGTGAATCCCCTGTGCATGTGCCTGTACATGTACTCGTATGTGTACATGATGCACACAGTCAATAGCACCTATTGATCAAGCCTGTGGGAAATCCGGAACTTTACATGTACTGTACCACACACTTACCGGTATTTCCCGTTCTGAAAAGATTCTTCCTCAAATTCTGTGAATTACTCTGTGCCTACATGTAAAGAATGGTGTTCAGCTTATATACCGATAGTGCAAGTAATCACACAACAGTACCATTTGCTTTTGTCACAGATGTACATGTATGTGTAAGATGAGAATCAATGTCATTTAGATGACAGTCATATACTGGTACATTACATGTACATGTATACCTGTACATGTATGTGTGAAAGTTGTCAGCTACATGTACAGGGTACCAGTACGTGTACCTGTGCCAGTGACATGCCATTTTGTTTTGAGAACTGAAAAATTACAAAAAGTACAAAAATGCTTTGAAATTCCTGGCAGATGGTCAAGGCTGTGCCCTCAGAAAACTTCTCAAGTCCTTTGTTCTTTTATTTCGACTTAACTTTTCAGATGTTGTGTCTACCTTCTAGACCTCACACACAAGTGACATCACTCCTGGGTATATAGCCTGCTAGCTGAAGGTTGGCAGTCACAGCCATGGGATCGAATAAATGTCCGTCCTCGGATGTTCAGAAGCTGCTGCAGAGCCAGTCCTCAGTCCTGGACCGACTCATCCAGGGAGGCGGACCATTTGACCTGCTGCTCCAGAAGATTCTCCTGAGACGGGATGGCCCCGGAGGTAGGTGCAGTTTACTAACACAACGTAGGGGTGAATTTCGTCTGGAGTTTTTGGAAATTGTACATTCATGTACTGCAAAGATTTTCTATTTGGCGGGGCTTATTTTCTAGTGCAAGTTGAGGTGTGGGATGCATTCTAGTGTTGTTACTCCCGCTGGAATGCAATAAAATGCTGCTGAACTGCAGGGGCTGTAGGGGGATATGGTGATAAACGGTAAGGACCCAACACAGTTCCTAGCAGTGAACATGTGCCATGCACTTACATGTACATGTACCAGCACTGTCGCCGTGTTCAAAAGTGAATGTTTTCATGGCTCAAAAGTAAGGTCGAAAAAGAGGCAGTGTAAGAGGGAAAACATCAATGTTGTGATTTCATTTTTTTAAAATCGGTAAGCGAGGATACTGCAGGTGCTCTTGGTGTGATAAATCAATGAAATGTGCTGACAAAGTATTGGAAATCATTATGAGGCACGTTCTCACAAAGAAACACCTGAGCCACTCCCCCACTCCCCCTCACCCCTGTTTGTCAGTTTCCTTAGATCTCGCCTCAAATAATGTGATTTGAGAGTTCATGTGCATATACCGTAGATAATCAATAATATTGGCTTCCCAATGCATGGGAAGTTGACAAACCGTCTGTGTCGTGCTTCTTTTGATACAGGTGCAGGATCACCTGAACAGTCAGTGTTGACATACTGTACATGTACCGCTCTGCCATCATGAAATTGAGAGCAAAGTGTCAAATAAATAGCGTACATGTATGTAACTTCTAAGAGTCAATATTGGCAGTGTTTAAGAAGTTTGAAAGTTTCATTCTTAAAAATTTGGCCAGTAACATGTTTCTTGTCTCGTTCACAAGTGGTATTTTTCCAGTGAAAATGAAAAAGAATAATGCTGATGGGGTGGGTTGGTCACAGTGTTGTTGACGGAAAATGGATTGTCTCTTCAACAACTACGAATACATGTACAAAATAAACACAAATATACATATAGCACCGTGGAACATGGCAGATACTAGTAGTTTGTTAGTAATATTATGCAGTGCTCAGTAGGGAAAGAGGTAAAATGGTACCAAACATTAGAGACTGTCTGGAGAATAAAGGTAAATCCAGAAATTAGGGGTCCAAAAGTGGGACATTTGTGTGTCCCTGTTACACCTGAACTTTGTTATTTGACAATCACCGGAATTGATTTCAAACTATGTTACTATTTAATTGGCAGGTAATTTGCATTAATTCATTACTTTTGGAAATTAGAAAATGTGCTCTGAACTTACAAAATCTTATGTCAGATGTGACAGGGACACAAAAAATGGACTCCTAATTTCTGGAATACCCATACATGTAAGTTATGTACATGTACACATTTATATGTTCACATACATACATGTATCGCTACCAGTATTACAAAAATGTGCATCATTAATAAGGCTGATTGTATACATGTACATGTGTAGGCGAATGTATGATTATTGACAGTTTGACAAGGCCAAATTAATGGCATATACTCTACATGTACATGTATGTATCCGGTACATGAACATGTTCGCAAACTCGTTCATGTTTTTGTCAGAATCTGAGGCACGTGAAAGACAATTTAATGAATAGGAATGGAATATTACACATGTACAAGTACCGGCGCATGTACATGTACATTTGTATACATGTACATGTACTGTACATGTATGCATGAAATCATTGCAATTGGAGCTTGGTTCAGCCATACACTGTACATGTACGGAAGTGACTAGATACTAACCCGTGAAACCTGGTCTGCTATTTTTCTCAAGACTCTTAGAGGGTTCATGCTTGGACTCTGTTTCTGCATCAATTGAAAAAGGAAATCCCAAACACAATGATAAAATTGGAAAATAAATAGCGCAAATGGGTCGGATTCGAACCAGAGACTATGGATCTGTAGTTCAAATCACTACTAACTAAGCTATCGAAGCGACGTAATGGATTCCGTTTTTGAAATGTCTCAAATGGTGTATTGCATTGTGCCCTCTTCATGAATCATTGGTCACCCCAGCTACTGAAAAAAAGTAGCGCACCAGGTTTCACGGGCTAGTATTAAGTCGCTTCCTACATGTACACTCCCCATGATGTACCTCTTATGGTTCAGCTCATTTCCTCATTGCTCTTCTCCTTGTAACTCAATTCTGTTGAAAACTTTAAAGTGCTGCCCAGTTTCCCATGGGACAGTAAGTGTTTTAAGGGCCAAATATTTCTATCCTTGCAGAATGTACATGTTGTTTCTGTGTCAGGATCAAAACTGCAGGCAAGCCTTGGTTTTTGCGAGGTCATTCCAGTTACGAGTTTGGGGTATTTTTATTACAGCAGTTTTGGGTCTCCCTCACTGGAGCTCCATCATAAACTATGTGTGTCAGGGTGTAAGCTGCCAAAGGTACGGTAATAGTCTAAATGTCCCCCAGTCCAAACTTTCAGTCTGTAAGAAGGTCAGGTTTTTTCCAATATATAAAAAATGGAAATGCCCACCATGTACATGTACCACCAAAATTTTGTTGCACTTTCACTGGGTCCGAGGCCTCCAAGGTCACAAATGGTTTACAGTAATCCGTGATTGTTTATTTGGCCCTGGTTTTTATGACTGGCTCAAAGTTTCCATTGCAAGTCTACATTTTCATGCATGTACCGTACATGTACATACCGGTATGTGTAAATGTACATGCTGGATCATGAAACCAGGATGCATTCTTCATCTGTTTTTCCCATCCGGCTTGGCTCGGTATTCGCATAGAGCCAAGGAAGATATCGCGCACATCACTGACTCTTTCCTTCAGGGTGAGCCGGGGCAGCATTGCAGCAATGTGCACAGTTCAGCAGTCCAAACACCAGGGTTGCCCTATCCAGATTGCTAGCGCACACACCCCCTCCCCTGGTGATTGAAGTGCAGGGGGTTCACTTACAGTGGGAAGTGAAAGAGAAAAATGTGCCAGTGTGCTGCCATTTGCCATCACCTGGCACAGCTTTCACTGCCAACCATTTAATCATTGAAATGAAGACTGAGGACGATAAGGTTATCTGGAAAATAACGTAAATGAGCATGCACTGTACTAGTACTACTGGTACATGTCAGTCAAAAAAGTGATCAATAATACGGGCAATTCACAATAGTGCGCCCCCAAGAGTTTGCAACGTGTTGGCCAAGCACAATCTGTGGACCCCATGGTCGACCCTTGTCAAACGTGCATTGGGTCGACAGATTTCCTGCATCGTGATTGGCCAACACGTTGCAAACTCTTCAAGTCTTGGAGGCACACTTTTGTGAATCCCCCGTGTTCAGGTGTTCAGGTATTGAAAACAGAAAACAGGTACACTGTACATGTACACTGTACATGTACAGTGTACATGTACGGTATGTACCGTACCCAGTACCAGTACAGACTGTGCATTGTAAATGGAAAGCAATATTAAACTACACATATTCATGTACGTGTACCTACGAGTACGTATGTACAGTGTACAGTACTAGTATTGCTGAAAGCTGCAGAGTATATTACTGACACACATCAGTAAGCGCCTTGAAAAAATAAACCAAAACACAATGTGAATACTTGAATAGATCATGTACAAGTACATGTATGGTGTACATGTAGTGTTTGCACAATAAACTGTATGGGTCAGGGGTCACAAAATGTCCGGTACATGTACATCTTGAGTAGCGTACGGTGTGTTGCTCAGAATCATGGGACTCTGCTATAATATCAATACATTTGCAAGTAGTGCAAAATGGTAAACAGGTGCATTGATGTACATGTACAGTTTGCACATCTACCGGTAGTTGATTTTTGGGGGAGGGGGATTAATTTTTCGATGCCTACAACTTCTTGTAATATTTGGCTTAGCCTTCTCCACAGTGGGAGCAACAGCAATGGACTCGTACAACATTTCTACAGTCCAAGTCCATGTTCTGGAGTTTTAAGAAGGTGCATAAATGCATCTGCGTCACTTACTGGCAGTGTTGTAGTCGAGTACTTTTTTCCGAGTACCAAGTACTGTCGAGTACTTTGACTGCCGAGTACAAGTACTGGTTTTCGAGTACAAGTACACTTCCGAGTACCAGTACAAGTACTTCTAATTCAAAAGTAGTTTTGTCTTCATTTACATGTAGAGACTCTAAGACCTGCCACTGTGTAAAAGAAACACTGAATGCAGATGGCATGGCTACAAGAACAAGTGATCTGGCTAGCAATGTCATGGTTACTACACGTGCGTTGCAGCAGTTGACACAACGTGCACGGCGCGGCGAAGTCTATTTTCCAGACTCAATTATTCACATGCCTGTGATTTTCTGTATGCTAGGTGCGTTGTTAGAATTTTCGGGTCCAGGAACTAGACTACCAATGCCCAAGTAAATCGCGGGACCATTCTGGAGTACCACAATATAATTTGCGTACATTGGTTAAGTACACACACAGACGGCGAATGGGTCATATACGTTAATGGTCCCACGTTCGGCCTTCTCTTTGTCAGAACCGTATTGAATATCGGGTCATTGGAGTCGATATTTTTGTACCTTATTTTAACGGCCGTGGTAAGTTAACTTAAAGGATTTTGTTATCGAGTACTGTTAATCGAGTACGAGTACTTTGATGCTCGAGTACAATTTTTGGATGTCGAGTTCTGAGTATTTTGTAGCCCGAGTACAAGAACTGTACATGTGTAGTTCGAGTACAAGTACTTAGATGTCCGAGTTCAAGTACTTGGACGTCCAAGTACAAGTACGAGTACTCTGAAAACGGTACTGGAGTAGTACTCGAGTATGAGTTCTGAGTACGAGTACAACACTGCTTACCGGTACATGATACATGTACTGCTACATGTACATTACTCTCACCAGTACTGTACGTGGTACAATAACATACCAGTATACATGTACATGTACATTTTACATGTGTCTACCATTTATGGAAATGTACACACACTCCACCAAAATGTGATTGTTTAAGTCGGGAAAGGATGATGGTTTGTGGCCTTTCTTGTACTCTTTTGTTAAGCTCATGTTGAGCATCATTTTGATTTTCTTTGCTGGTTTTTACCAGTAAGTGTTGACATCTTTGATGGGATGGCATGATATTCACAGTTGCCGACTTCTGAACTTGATAATCTGAGAGAAGCATGTTGTAAATTTGTGGTTATGTTTCAAAATACATAAACATCTGTTACTGCTTACAAATCTATTCAAAGATTTCATTAGGAATGACTAGAGTATTACTTCCTGTTAATTTTTAGGTGGCTAAGATGTATAGGTTGTTTGTGTCAGTCAAAATGCTGACATTCAAGGCTTAAATTTTTCAGCTCCAATCAAGAAGGATGAGCACCAACATCAGTGTTCCAGAATGAGATATATCAGTCATGACTCCTCTCATTTCATCAGACATTGTCAATTAATTTTGGGAATAAGTACACCCCAATTTCATTATTATCTAATGACTCATATTTCGTAGAACCTGCCATATGAAATTGCCTTCAACGATGGTTGATGGTTTTTAAACTACACTGTACATGTACATACACGTTAACATTTTTTGTAGTAATTTTTCTTTTCCTACTAAAGAACAACCAGTACAGAAATCTTTCTTGGTGTCATTTCTAAAACTGATATCCTTTGCAGGATTTCAGTGTACATGTACATGTATCTTTTAGCAATGTGTTCCATAATCAGTGATGTCATGATTTTGAAATGTTGTAATTCTTTGTCAGTTTTAATTTAATTTACAAGTATCAGTACATCATGTACAGTACATGTAGTGTGAACATTTTCTCCTGGTTTGTGTGTACAACGAACAAATGCACTTTTTCCCCTCAAAGCCTGAAGATGTGGAAAAACCCTACAGTGTGTTCTGCATGTAGCAAATCTGACATCACAAATTACATGTACTTGTACAAGTTTTAAACTTTGAAAAGGCAACTGTAACTTTTGTGCCATTTTGGAATCATTTTGGAATCCATGATTCTTTGAGGGAGGATCAGAATTGTCACTACATGTACATGTACGTACATGATCTGTATAAATTTGTTCTACATACCCACAGCACATTTCCGGTCTCAGTCATTTTCCTTGTACAAGTACGTGTACATGTACACACCGGTACAGTGTACATACATGTATGTACATGTACATAACCCTTTATTTACATGTACCGTACTTCTCCTCTAAAGAGTTCAGCATGATTATTATCAAAATATTTTGCCAGCAACAGAGCAGCATGTAGATGTACATAACACATGTACATAACGCTGTATAACTATCCATGTACATGTACATGTATATGGATGGTTATACAGGGTGCGTACCCCGTGTAATTGTTAGCAAACAAGTATTGCAGGCTATGGCCCCCAAAATAGTTTTTCTTCTGGTTTCCTGATGACTGACCCTCATTTTTCAGCAGGACCCTAAAATACATGTGCATGTATTTATCGGCAAGTGAAAAAAGAAATGAAATGAAAAAAAATCCTTTGTCTTTTTTTCTTCGTGAAACACCTCAACAACTTTGTGAACGTTGGACAGGTATTTTCATGTATGCGTTTGCCTACTGTACTTTCATTCACAACTTTTGAGGAGGAACTTCCGTTGTTTTTACAAGGTCCCTTCACGGTTTGCTAGTACACTGTACATGTATCAGGATGATGAAAACATGCGCAATAATGCTCAACGCAATGCCCACTGGTTCCTGCCGTGCTGCAACATTACTGGTATCTGCATCCCTGTCATGTATCAGTAAGGCATCATTACACCTGTTACACGTGCTGCTCTGTAGTTTTGCATCGATGGAACAAGATAGTACATGTACCAGCACGAAGCAAGATATGAGACAGAGAACCCCCCCCTTTGTGTTGGTCATTATTTCAATGGAATCCCAAGAATTCTTTTCAGACATGTCAGACATCCACATGCAGGGGGATGTGTTACCAGTAGTCGTAGGTAACAGTAGTCTAAAGTGTATACATA
Source organism: Acanthaster planci (assembly GCF_054643075.1). Lineage (NCBI taxonomy): Eukaryota > Metazoa > Echinodermata > Asteroidea > Valvatida > Acanthasteridae > Acanthaster > Acanthaster planci. Next base: position 20,405,380 of record NC_141779.1, read on the forward strand.
CATAGGGATTGGACATGTACCGGAGTAGGGGGTACCACTCTGTCTCATTTCTTGCTGGGTTTAGAGCAAGAAGATTTCTGTGAGTTACCGTAATTCACAGAACTTGATCTCTAGTCTACATGTACATGAACATGGTGTTTATGAGTACAGGTACTAGTAGCTATTTTTCATGCTCATGCACACATGCGGTACACGTATCGTACTTGTACCAGTAATTTAAGGTTGTCACCCCTGGAAACAAGCCTGTTTCCACAAAATTTCTCGCTGCAACACAAGGCTTATGTACATGTACATGTACCAGTACCATGTACAGGATGTAGTGCCTGTACTGTACATGTATACAAACATTGTTGGATGTTTCTCGTTGTTTACTAGCAATAAAACATGAATGGTGGCATGCATTGTACATGTACATGCAGTTGTGTGTCCATTACTGTTACTATATAATCGACTAAATAATTTTGTAATTTTATGTTAATTGAGGTAACTTTAGATCAGTTTTTGTGGCAAATGGAGATAGTCCAAGCGGAAATTCACATTTTCCAAAATGCAGCCTACGGACCTCATTTTTGATAGGCATGTACATGTAATAAGATTTATTTTGGGCAGGGTGGGAGCCTGTAATTTATGTACATGTACATACCCGGTACCCTGGATAAATGGAGCATGTACCAGTACATGTACGTGTACATGGACAGGTACCGTACCAGTGTGTACATGTACATGTGCTTGGGCTATTCTCCAAGCAAGCCAAACAACAGCAAGTTTACACAATTTACAAAAGGACCTTTAAATAGTCTTTCTTACAAAAATGCCTTGCAACCCTTTTGAAAAAAAAAATTGTTCATGTTTACAGCATGGTCAAGTACATGTACAATGGTATGGTACATGTACACAGGTAGAAGTACATGTACATATGGCACTATGCATGTTATGCAGGGGTTACATTGTTGGCCAAATACATACAGTGTACATGTACACGTACAGTACATTTCATTTACATAAAGTGCTATATACGTGTAGACATGTACATGTACGGTAGAAGCATGTTTTGATAACGAGGATGAAACATTTACATGTATTTCAGTGTTGTCATTCTTTACTATGTGACCAAACATGTTCACATTAATTACTTAATACACTGAATACACTGGTATCTGGTCATTAAATTGAGTAACGTATTACATAAAATAGGATTATATTAGATGACAACATTTAGGTTTAAGGTGAAGCAGGAATGTTTTTGTACCCAAGCTGACAACCATACAGTATAATCTAACATACATGTAGGACAGACAAATGAGGAACAAGACAGAACAAACACGTGTGAAACAACACCGCATTAATAGAGCACAAATAAATAGGATTTAGGAATATATGAGTCCAGCAGCTAAGTTCTCAGTTTTCTAACAAACACAGATAAAGAAGGTAATGATTTGAGAGAATGTTTAATGTTTACTGGTAACTTGCGTGTAATTTCGTACAAGTTTGCCACTTTAAAAAAATGAAAGATAAAAAAGAAACTTTGGTGCCACTTTTGTGCCACCTCAAAGGTTTTCTCTTTTCTCTTTTGAATTCCCAGTGGCAGTTGCTATTCGTGCATCTAAAGATGTGCAGATACACTGCACAATGCACAGGTCAACTTAACCGGTTGCTCCCAAGTCATCATACTGCTCAACATTCAGCCTGGCCCCGTTGCCCATGTTATTAGTATTACCGGTAAATGTGAGGTGGACTACCTCACTGATTCAAGGTACCCGGTACAACGTCGGTCATTTTTGGCCGTTATTGGCCTTTTAGATGTTTAACCTTTGCATTGATCTATACATGTATAGGTGTATGTATGTATGTACCGGAACTGTTGAAAGAAGACCACAAAATACACAATGTGGCTTGAGATTACACATAAGTGTACACGAGTGTACATGTACATTGATCAGGCCTCATAAGTGGTCGAACTACTGTAGTACAAAAATTTGTTTGGGTTTTTTTTTCAGGGGGGGGAGAACTTGATACAAGTTTCTCCAAATACCTCACCCTTCAAGTACTGATAGCAAACATGCTCGTACATGTACCTTATCGATGTACATGTATGGTATGTAGTGTGAATTAAATCCTGAACAAAGCTACATGTATGTTACCAGTGCCTGGTAGGCCTTTTGGCGCAGTCAGCAATGCTTGTGAACTGTACATGTACGGTACATGTACCACACCTGTATGGTACATTTACATGTAGTTGTGCAATATGAGTTTTCTTCGCTGCTTAATCTTCATCAGCTCCCTGGGGAACCCTTCCTTCAGCAAAATTTTCTTCTGTCCCCACAACCGACCATGCATTCCTGTCTCTTAAAGCTACGGTCTCCCCCCCGGTACATACATGTACAGTATCGACACCATCCCAAAGCGCATTAGGCCATGCTGTATCTCATCATTTCTCATGATTTAGATATCCCCTACAGAACATCTGTCGGTAACGACACGTTGCCATATTCATGAACACATGGCTGTACATGTACAGTACACACATACCTGCACATAAAGTACATGTATATGTACATGTACGTCGCATTTGAAGGTTAAAATCTGTGAAAATATTTTCCCGCCTGTGTGAAAAGGTGTGAAAATATTTTCCCACTTTTGGCACACTTTTTCACAATTTGTGAAATGAAAAGGAATTCCCTGGGAAGAGAAAAAAATGTGAAATTTTTTTTCCCATTTTGGTGTTAACTTTCAATCGCAATGTACATGGACATGTACTGGTATACACGCACATACATTGTACATTGTACAATGAGCCAGTCTGAGTGAGCATGCTCACTTGCCAAAGGAAGACTGCCCCATCAACATGATCAAAAGCCGCTCAGCAATCTTTGTGACCCGAGCAGGACCTCTAGCACCCTGGATTTGAAGAATCACACAAGGACCCGAATACAAGGATAAGAGGAGAGCAGCTGAACTCTTCCCAGGGCTTTGCCCTGGGGATGCCAGCAGATTATTACCGTAGTATTGTACACGTATGGCTGTTGTCAGTGCTCCAACTTCCATTCTGTCCAGTTTCCCTCGCCAGGGGACAAACCAGTGGACACCTGATACCTGCACTGTTGCTCTCTGTGGATGGTTTTCCACCATAATCAGATTTATGCATTCTTTGGTTGTATGAAAAAAATTCCATTTATGTAAAATTTTCTCGTACTGTACAGTACTGTAGTACATGTAGGCCGACATACATGTACGTACATGTACATAATGTACATGTACATTACATGTACTTGTACATGTACCCGTAGTTTGCCTGTTTTGATTGAAATACCAGTACGTGTATGTGATGTGATCTGGGACAACCTTTCACAAGGTGAAATTTGTCAGTTTGTGTTATAATATTAATATACTGTACCTCAGCCTATGCCGCTACCGGTGCTGTAAATAATGGTAGAGTTAATGGAGACCCCCTGCTGTTGTCAAAATTGTTTTATATTCCCGATTCTAGGATGTTTGTAGATTTAGTTACTACTACACAACCATGATCAATGTTTACAATGAAATGTGTATAAAATGTACATGTACCGTATTTCAAGAATGACAATTAAGAAAATTGAAAAAAATGGCAGTAAAACATCAAATTACATGTATCCAAAAAAAAAAATAACCCTCAGACCAGTACCGGCACTACATGTAGTTTTCCATTATCAAATTTATTGAGGAAAAATGACAACACATACATGTACATGTACCGGTACCAACCTTGTTCTACATGTATGAGCATGAACAGATTTTTTCAAGTGACTGCCATTCCGGTACATGTACATGACATGTAGCAGGGTACATGGGCAATTCCAGAAATTAGGGGTGCAACAGTGTGACATTTTCGTGTCCCTGTTACATCTGACCTTTGTTATTTGGCATGGAAATATCACTGGGATTGATTTCAAACAATTACTATTCGTTTGGCAGGTACATGTACAGTACATGTAATTTGCATTCATCCGTCACTCTTAGAAATTAGAAAATGTGTTGTGAACTTACAAAATCATATGTCAGATGTGACGGGGACAAAAAATGGACCCCTAATTTCTGGAATTACCCACATTCTGTACTACCATGACTACTGGTCATCAAAACAGCAAATTAGCAAAACAGGCACAAAACACATTTTGTGCCTTACAAACACACATGTACATATGTTACCGGTACATGTACTGTACATGTAGTTGCAACACTACCGGTGTGTATGGGTACATGTACCGTACCGTTATTTACATGTACTGATACCCAAATCCATCGTTACTATAATTTGTCGTAATTTTCCCACAGGAAAATTCTCAGCGACCTTTGAACATATTGGAACGTGTAGCACCTGAATACAATCATTGTTCCTCAAAAATGGCATCAGCACTTTGACAAAATGCAAGTGCAGTGTACATGTACACCTGTACAACTTCAAAACACTTTGGTCCACACACTGACCAGGTGCTGTACCAGTACATGTAGCTCTATTGTGTAACACATGAACCTGTCCCCACAAGAGACGCCATGCATGTACATGTATACTCATTTCTTGTTCACACTTGGAACTCATTGTTTGTAGTTTTACAATGTACTGCCTGTTGTATGCATGTACCTGTACATTAGAACTACAGTACTTGTGCCGGTAAGCACAGTCTGTGCACTGTTACTGACCTCAATTCTTTGCTCTCTGCTTATTAATATCAGCAACATGTAATGAGATTTCTGCATTTTGTTCTCATTTTTTAATGAGAGACTCACAATGTACTGGTACATGTATGTTCTCACTGTGGAAAAGAATGTGTTTGTGTACATGTGCACATGTACTGGTACATGTACATGTGCACATGTACATCAGGGGTGTGATTTGTCCGGATTGTCAGAATTTCTGTGAGACTTTCCGGATTTCCGTATTTGTCAATGCTTTCAATATGTAACACCAAGACTACAATATTTGGTGTGAAACTAAGCAAAAGACTTGAACAAGTTTACATGTAGGTATATAGCACACGCTTTAGCGTTGTGACTCCCCCTGGAAATGCGCCAGATACATGTACATAGGTAATAGTACATTGAACGGAGGGGTATCATTGTTAAAACATAGGGGCCCGGCCAGCGGTATGATCGTTGTGTGTACAATGTACATGTACATGTATGTACCGGTACATGTACATGTACCGTACTCTGCGTATTGTCCATTCGCGGTGTGTGTATGTACTGTACACATGTTGTCGTTGCTTGAACTGTGTATAACTTGTGTCCGTCTGCCATTGTGCTTCGTTCTCGTGGTGGTCTGATGTCATTGACGTCCATCAAAAATGTCTTACAAGGTACATGTAGTGGGTACATGTAGGGACGGGGAGCGGAATGTGGACAAAGGATTAAAGAATTCTTGGAAATTTTCCTGGCTGGAAACCGAGGTGGACAGAGAATTAACCAAGGGGAAATTGATAGATTATCGTGACTTTCTTGTGAAAATCGACAAACCTGGGTACTGCAAGTGCACATGGTGTCACAAGTAATGCAGTACTCGTCTGTATGAGACAGTTTTCAGTTTTAATAAATTATGATAGAATTTTGTGGATCACTGATAACTGCGTTTGCGTGTGTATTACACTTCTGGGCCTTTGATTGTCACCAATTATAGCTTACATGTACATGTATAATGGCAATTGAAGTGAATGAGGACAAGGGTTTTGTTGCAGTAAATGTTATAAATAATTGCATCCCTCAAAGTAAGAGCAGTTCTTGTGGTGGCTTACATGTAATCTCCTCCTATAATCAAATACCTGTAGATATGCCGCCAATTGTAGGGAAGCTGTGGCCGGCACAACTTGCAAAACCCTCCGACGAATGTTTCGTAGATTTTTCATTTTCCCCAAATCACACCCCTGGTACATGTACATGTGAACATGAACATGTGTACCGGTACATGCACTGGTACATGTACATGTATGGATTGTTGTGTATCAATTCAGGTTTTTTACAAGCTCTCATAAGACCAGCTAGGATGCCAGTCCAATGCAGGTTGCTTCCCCAGATAATGCTAGTACCCATTTATACCCGAGTGGAGAGAGGCAAACAGAGGTGAAGTGGCTTGCCAAGGGCCACAACATACATGTACCGTACTGCCAGCAGTTGGATTCGAACCTCCAACCCTATGATCGGAGGCCACAGACCCTAACCACTTGGTCACATGTCCCCAAATGCATATAGCCACTGCAATACTGTGAAGACAAAATGTACATTGTGTAGAAACTTCTGAGCCAGAACCATACTTCAGGACAAATCCGTGATGTCACTAGTTGATTTCTGATAATTAAAGCACTGTACAGTACATGTACCCGTACAGTAACTTGTCAGGAATTTCTGCTTGGCAGCTGGTAGACTGACAGTTTGCCAAATGCACTTGACTGACTGGCATGTACATGTACATACCGGTACATATACATGTACTAGTGTACATGTACACTAGTACTGTATTTCTACCCACTCTACATGTGCTTGATGTACATGATGTACATGTACCGGTACATGCCGGTATACAAGGATTACTCAACATCTTCATTAATAGAAAACATGCATTGACCTTTTGCTGTAGCAGACACTGACTGCACATGTACAATGTTCATGTACATGTGATTAAATGAAAACTAATCTTCTTAACTAGTTGCTAAAGAAAGGCATTTTCTGAAAGTTTTTCTGGGTAAGCCTATACTAATAATCCGTACGAATGATTTTTCCTGAAACAATCAATCCGACCCTGTTAGGCCAACCTGTTCTCCTTCCCCCCCTCCTTTTTTTGTGAATTTCTTCTCACCCGTACAGGAGACTGTTTAAAGTAAAACCCTTCCTTTTCAACAAGATGTTGTTTGTCCCATTCTTCCACTCCTGCATTAGGTTTCACTCAAAGGGATATCTGATTTCGGTGGAGTTTGTTTTATTTCGTGTTCTTTCTCTTGCTTCTTTCCACCAATGCAGAGCAACACGCAGACGTTGTCAAGGAATCGCTGAAGGCTTCTGATGCCATTGTCTGCGACGTTATCAAGAGGGTGGCAGCGGAGCTGGAAGGGGGCTCGGCGCACTGCTGCCTTCAGGAGACAGAACTTGAGGTATATTTAAGAAGGTTCCCTGTAGAGTGAGACCTTAACGTCAGGACATGCAGCAGAGAAATGTTAGAGCATTTTTGCCCTGTAAACCTCCAATCAGTGGTGCGGGGATTCGAATCCAGCAGGTGGCCATTTATTGTGACCGTGGGTAAGCCACAATAGGGAGTGCTCACTCGCTGACCCACGTGATACCGTACATCAGCCATCGTCCTAAGGCACAGACTGTTGGACACATTTCACATAATGATACTGGTAGTAGGCAAGCCTTCAAAGCTTGAATAATAAATGACAAAAAGTACGAGAAATAGGCAAAGCTGGCATCCCGTACTGAGCTGGCATGATATAAATGACAGTTATAGGAAGCACAGGTGGTAACCATTTTAATATTTGATTAAAAACTTCATTTCAGAAGAAAAGTTAAGCTTCACTGTCTATATAACAGGTTTTGCCCTTACCCAATGTGTCTAGTTAATTGTGGTACATGTATGTACAATGTACGATGTTCGGTTGCTAACCGAATGCTTGCCCACTGCAGTGGTGGCAGATTTCTCAAACATGGTTTAGCCCTATACCTCGGCTGCTTTTCTCTCTTTAATCCTGAGATAGCTAGGAAATGACAGGCAATGAATTACCATCCTATCCATGGGGAAAACAACCTTCTAGGTCATATGGTATCCTGCCCCAGAAATCAGGGATGACTGAGTTCTTGCCTGATTGTTACTGTACATGTACTTGCTCAAGGCCAATGGTACGGTATTTTTACTTTTTACCCGTGAGCCAGCAAAATTCTTTGGAAACTTCCACAAGGCAATGTTGAAGTCTTCACCAGCCAATTTCTGAGTGTCAGTGTTACATGTACGGTAAATTTATATGGGTATTTTTATCTTTTTGCATTGGCGAGCAGAGTCAAAGTTCTGATTTAAATTTATATTACTTCTACTACGCTAAATGTACCAGTAGAATTGGTAGCATTTTTCTAACTTTGAGGCCCCAAAGTGGGCAATATGGTAACCTTGTTGTGTAATTTGTGCAGGATTACAAAGAAGATCTTTCCCATGACACACCTGAATCAGCTACATTTACCAGCAGCTGAATCACGGGGCAGTTTGCCCGACATACATGACATATGTTCTTTCCGTTTGGTTGCATGACTTTAGTTTTCATAAATAAAGATGAATTTCCATTTCCCTGTTGAAGGAAAGCAATATTTTCTTATCATTGCCTATACCACAGAAGAAAAGTATGGAATTTTGTGTACATACATGTACATGTACATTGTATGCATACATGTACCAGTATGTACATTTCTCAAGCGTTCATGGCAAGATAGGAAATACCAGTAGTGCTTAATAAGCCTTTTTGCGAATTAACTTTGACCCCAATCTGGTACACTGAGTGCTTTAAATTGACGTGACCATAACAACTTGAATTCTCCTTACTAAAACCACTGTTGCTATACCTCGTGATTTGGGGCAAGCTTTTGCTTAGTTACATAAGAGACACCTTGCAACAATACACTGTTCTCAACGGATAAGAAGGGCAAAAAGGAACCAGTCCATTCCAGAGATGGTGGTCGCTATGCGAGAGCTTGCTCCGAATCACGAGGTATAGCAACAGTGTCTTTAGTCTGGGGAATTTAAATCGTAATGTTTTGTACAGTCAGATAACTCAGTGCACCAGATTTTATTCAAATTTAACTCGCAAATGGCTTATAGGCCCTCATGACATACATGTACACTATAGCACCTGCATGGAAGCCACATTGATTCTCTCCTTGTTATCTGTCGTTTTTTTTTTTTCTTTTTGTTTCTATTCCATAACCCTATAGGTTTGTCTGATCTCCAGACTGGAACAGATCCTGGAGTTGTGCATTTTGAGGCTAAGAACCAAAGTCTCCTCCCTGGAGGCTCTGACTGCTCTGTCCGTGATCTTCAATCCGAGCACCAGGTAAAAAAAAAAAAAAAATGGCCTGAACGTTCTGAATTGTCTGAAGTCTATGTCGTCAGGCATCTTCTCAGTGGATGAAAAGCTCAGGGCCCAAGTCGGTACATGTACTGCGTCCTGTCATCTGTCCAACAACGTCAATGCTTATCACTGGGGGACAACGAACATCTCACTGCACAGTCCTGGAAGAAGTTGGCTTCCACACACCAGACCTTGCTGTTGGCTTCCACACACCAGACTTTGCTGTCCTGGTCACATGCCTGATTGCAAAAATATTGTGTTTGTTTACAAGCTTTCCAAGTGCTTTTGCAATTGTGTAGTACAGAGTACCACACAAGCAGTGAACAATGGATACTTTATGAAAGTGCAGAGTAGCGTGTATGCTAAATGTCAACTGTAATGTCGCAAAGTAGCCTTTTCAAGTTAATGGCTTTGTGGTTCCCTCGCTCATGTGCTGTACATATTTACAGACTTATCCTGGCTTTTTAAGAAGAAAACAACGCCCATCATTCAACTTGGAACTTTAGGAATGTGCATAGGAAGATGTGGGACCAAACCTATGAGAAGTACTTGTACCTGTAGGGGTCATCAAATCCATTCCACTTGGTGTTATTGCAGGAATGCGATTCAAACCTTGGTCCTCAGACATTGTGATTTATTACAATCTGTTAAGCAAAATTCTGCAATTTTGAAACAAACTCTTGTTCATGTATGTTCCCTTTTTTTTTCAGCTTCAACCAAACAGAAGCATGGTCTTCCCGGTCCGGCTACTCCAAGGTTTGCATAAACAGCTGATTTATGGCAATAAAAAAGTACAATTGTCTAATAGCTTTTCGTCAAGTCCGGGGCTTGGGATAGATGTGTGCTCTGATAGTGGGTTTACTATCCAGAGAAGGCAGAGTGGATAACATGATAGTGGTCAGTGCTGTTCATAACGGCCACTAGTGATGCCATTTTGCCAAATGGAGACTCTGCCGACAAATCCGGCCCTCTGTCTTGCCACAGTCCCCGTATTGACACCCTTAAATCTGAGATTCATTCTGCTAACTTTTTCTTTAAGAATCATCCCGCTGGAGAACTTATAAAATTTGTACAGTTTAACTAGATGCACGTTCTTCGCACCACACCTTGAACAGCATTGAATTGGTACATGTACATGCTGCAAGTCTCGGTTACCAGCAGCTAGAATCTTATTCCTAAGGGCATTCAGCCGTGAGCAGTAACTGTATGCAGTGATAGCAAATACCGGTAGCATCTTGCACTGTGTTTTACATTAACACAGTAGGCGGAAACCACTCAATACCCCAATTAACGACACCCCATGGTAACAGAGGAAGTATCAAAGGCTCAGGAACATTCGTGTTCATATAAATCATCTGATCGTGCCTGCAACAAGTGCTTTTACATACCTCGTGAAATGAGTCATGTACATACAGCGTTGTCCGCATTTGACTACTTGTGAAGGCTGGGGACTCACAAACTTGCTTTACAACTGACTATAAAAGTTGTTTACAAAATTGGTCACAGGCAGCGTGTAAAAGGTTATGTAAAAAAAATGCAATAAACCTTTTCTTAAAAAAGAGATATTTGATACAGTTGAGTTAACCTGAATGGAAATGCATGTACACTCATGTGAAAAGAAATCATTGTTCCTTGCACTGTCATGGCTCCCCTGCCTTGACTGTGCGGCACAGTTAAATGCTACTGCATAAAAGGTAATTCCATTTGACTTTAAACACCACCACCTATTCAATTCTTTCATGGTGTATGATACCGGTAAGTGCCACCTTTGGGAACGTAGGAGAGCTTGTTTGTGTCGGCAACTCATTTGAAGAGTATTTGTTACATGAACCCTAAAACTGAAATGGGGACGCTTCAGGTCAGTCAGTACAGCCATTCCCACATCTAGGGAAACAATTTTTTCAAATTAGATTATCGCAGTCAGTTGTACAAGTTGTGGAGTCGTTCATAATTGTAGGGGAATTGGTGGTTTTCCTGTCAGGAAGTACATACATTACATGTCATTGTTGTTTTTTAAAATTTGATAGACGTCAGTTCTAGCACAGACCATTAACTACTTTGGTAGTTGCGACGGTTTTGAGTTAGTGCGACGGCAGCTCAGGAATGCCAGAGATCTTTCCATTGGCCACATTGCTGCACTGCTCAGGTTGGTAATAAGACTTGGAGAAGGTTTCAACCAAATACTGTACACTGTTAAAACCTGTCCTCTGGTGAAAATTGTTTGATTAATGTCTCTCAGATTTGGCATTTTTATATTCAAGCTGTTTCAAAATCTTCTTTGGAGTTTTTAAATCAGCTTTTAAGTTTTGATACCAAGGTTGTTGAAACATATTGATATCTGTTCTGGAATGAGGACAATCTCATCTAAGCTGCATAAAGCCCTCTAGTGTACTGTAATTTGCTATAATCCAGTAGGAAATCATTCAGTTGCAAGTCAAGTCAAACGGTTTTGTAACAAACAATGACTAGGCTGACTAGTTAATATATATTAAAATTACACTCCACACTTCAAGACTTGTGATCCAACTTGTGATGCAATTTATGACTGACTAGTTTACAACTTTCCAACTATGAATATGTGCACGACTTGAATGGTTTTTTGCAGATTGTAGCACACACAGGCTCTGCCTGAGACTCAATGAAGCTACTGAGTAACCTAAGAAGAATAATCGTGGGCTCCTTGTTGGAACCGGGGCATTGATTTTTTTGGGGGGGGTTGTACTAATGGCAGTCTGGCATAAAGAAACATGAAAACAAATCCTGCTCTGAAATTTGATCTGAATGTTTTGATTTGTAGACCATTTGGTCAGTGTTACCCGCAGCTGTCAGCAGACACGGTGAAGAGTTATTTCCTACCCACAGTGGTGAGTCAATGATGTGCTTGTTGATGATGTGGGTGACCTACCCCTCTGAAGACGTACATGTATTGATCGTAGCAAGCCAATCACTGGTCACTCGCTATAATCATCGAGTTACAAGACAAGTCGCAAGCTGTTTTAATGCAATTAAGGCATTTCTTTCCTTGCTGTTGTTTTTTTCATTGGGAAAAATGACAGTGGTTTCTCTATAAAAAGGGACTGAAGGCAGAATTACATGTCTGATTTTGCTTACATGTTTGCCCGTATGGGATACACGTATGTGCACTACATGGGGTATGTTACATGTATCATTGTTTTTGAGGGGTTTTCATTTAAATGCTAGATAGATAGGGCGATTTTCTTGCCAAAATAACAATATTACAATAAATATAGAGAATGCTGGCCATTGACATGTCAGATTAAAGATTTGATTTGGTCTAAACTAAATATACGCATGGTTTTGCATGCAAATTCAAGGAAGGAATTGGCAGTTTTCTTTGAAATTTGCTCTGGAAAGTGCAAAATGCCAGAAGATTTGACAGAAAAGTGCTTTTACACGGTATGTGCGTCTTGTACAGGTTACTTTGATGGTTCATTCAATTTGTACTACGGCAGCTGTCAGTAGAGTCGGGGGAAAAAATATACGCGCTGGTGGGAATGACCGTTAACATGCCCTGATAGCTCTTGTGAGGCCCTCTTGCCGCATCAAAATTGCTCCTTCAATTAGATTAACCCCCCACACTCTGGAACCCTGTCTATACATTAAGCAGTGCCTCGGGGCATGTCAGGTTGTTTGCCCCTTTTTTTTTTTTTACATCCAAGTTTTGTTTGTGTGATGCCGATCCTGAAACTGTCCACACTGTGGCCTGGAACCTGATGCTCCCCTGCAGCCGAGAGGCTATCGACTTTTGGAAGGAAAACAGTTTTCAATTGGACTGTGAATTGGAGTGTTTATGAATCATAGGGGTTATGAATATTTAGCACAGATTTGTTATTCCTCACACCGGTATACTGACTCGAGCTTATTCTAAAAAGCAAAGGTTAATAAGCTGGTACCATGTACAGGCACAAGCATGTGGTGGTGTAGTGTTTTGTGGTTTTGGGTCATTATTTTTTTTCCCCAGTTTTAAGTTGGTGTTCACATCAGTAAATTTTCTGAATGATATTTTGAAAAACGTTTGTTACACATTAGCTCTGAAAGGGAGCGGCTACTTGGATGAGATCGTTGAGATATTATAAGCGATCCTCGTCTGTGAAAGTGTCACAAAGAAACATACAATTTTTGGCTTTGCACATTTGGTGCTGTAAAGAAACATTCCTCAGATAGTACAGAAACTGTGAATAATGCATTGATGAACGTGCATCAGTACCTGGACATCACACACTGTCTGTGTGGACCTTTCAAAGCGCTTCAACCTGGGTTAATAAATTAGATTTCACATCTGTTTACAAAAACCTCATACATTAACCATCTCATTTTCCTCTGAAGTACCGCTAATTGAATCCAACAGATGGTTGTTAACAGAAATGAAAGTTTACGTGTAATTTCTTTATGCATGACAGTAACATGCCTGGTCTGCATTGTCTGCTCTCGAGGGGTGTCATTGCTGGCTTTGGTTGTTTGTCAACAGGACAATCCAGATGTAGATTCTAAAACTTGGGTAGTTTTCTAAATGTTGTATTAACTCTTAAGCTAGTGCATGGATGCATGCCACTATGGGCCTCAGTGTTTATTATGCCATATGCATGCATGCAGATCTTTATTTATTGAATGCTCTTTTCGATGATAGGATCTGGTGTGTTCCCACCTGCTTTCATGCTCAGACCGTCAACTCTTCCAGCAGGACATACCCACTGGTGAGCTACCGTCTTGCCTGATTGGGCCCCGTGCTGCCTATGTCATAGTCGAGGTAAACATCAGTTCTTTCATTGACAACTTTTGTGAACAAGTTTTATCCTCAAATGTGTCAGAATTCCTTGATTATTGCTCACTTGTACGTCTACCCTTAGAGCAGTCCTGCTCCATTTCAGTTTGAGAAAGGACGTGAACTCTGAAAGTCTTAAACCTTTTTTTTTCTGTATTACCTTGGTTTTACGTTTGCCTTTTCTGAAAAGTCTCAGTTCCATTTGGCAAAATCCTGCAATCTCTTTTAGCCGTGCTAACTGAACCACATCTGTGGAGAGTTTCCTGGTGTGCAAAATTTGCCACCAAACGCAGTCAAAACCACCAAAAGCTGTGCAGGTATTCACAGCATCACATTCGGAACTGAACAGTTTTGCATGCAAGTAGTTCAGTTCTAGTCGCGTTGTCTGAAAAACTGAATTCCCTTTCAAAAGAAAAAGCCCTGAATTCTATTGCCCTGTGCACCACTGTTTATGTCCCCCCACATCACTGTGAGTCTTTTCCACTGAGCATTCTACCCAGTTCCTCTTCCCCCAAATTTTATTCATTTACATTCAGTCTTGTTTACCTCTGCCATTCTCAGGCATTTGACAGATACCTGAAATGATCAGTTTGTTGGGTCTTCATGCATGTTTTTTTGTTTCCTCTTCATTTTGAATTAGTCTGTGATGAATCTGCTGTCTGTGGTCAAATCAGAGGAGGTGGATGCAGAGGTCAAGGTGCAATATTGGCAGGAAACTATCCTCACCAGGTAAAAATTCCTGTGCTTCAAAGTCCCAACATGTCCCACTTATCCAGAAGAAAAGATAACATGCGAAATACTTGAGTTGTGTGGGATGAAGTCACCTTGCTTTGCACGATATTCATGTTCCAAGTCTGATGTGCCAAGTCCAGTGTTGGAGGAAGTTTGGAGAAATTGCTTTTGGCATGTCTGGCTCTGAATACCAGTAGTTGTTCTCGTGTGAAGTGATGCTTGTACTATTGATGAGTTTCAGTCATTTATATGAGTCTTGCAAATTAGTTGTGTGATGAAATTTCAAATGTCGGCCTGTCGGGCCTGGTACCATTTTGTATCATATACACCATGCTGCACCACATTCAGTAATCAGAGCCATGGTGCTTTGTAACACTACATTACATGTGTGTTAAATGTACAATCACATGACTCATTGCATCACTTTCCCTAAGTGGTCCGGTTGTCACTGGACATTTCCTTTGGATGACACCTGCGGTGACTCAACGTTGAATATCCCATGTGGCCCGAAATGTGGATCAGGTTTGACAAACATAAATTCTGTATTTTCTTCCACTCAATGGGACTCCATCTCCATGATTTTCCCTCTTTCTGGAACATTTGACAGTGATAAAATTTCTTTCCAAGAGTCCTTGGGCTGTCACCAACCAAACGTAAAAATGCCAAAAGCCGTTGATTTGTTTTGTTTGCTGAGCAAATTGAATGGCTCAGCATTGTGTTCGCATGTTCACAAATGAAATCACATCCTGCAACGGAAGTTGTTCATGCATTTGGGTTACCACAGGGACCTGCCCAAAGCCTCCCAAAGCCTTTGCTATTTCAGGAATACATTCTTAATGCTTCAGCACCAAACGGGCATAAGCTCTGCATAAAGTTGGCCAGGGGCTATGAAGTCAATGAGTACCTCCCGCAATCCCACAGAATTCTTTAAAGATCTTGGATTGTTAGGGTTAGTGATTGCTATTGAAAGATTAGCAAGCACAATTGTGTCAGAGCCAAAAGTGTATATTGCGGCTGGATGGTGTGGTGTCGTCTCCTGTCTTATTAAACATTTCTTGCTCCAGGGCCTATTTCTTTTACACATCTATGGGCCATACTAAAAAACCTGGCAATTAATTGTGCCAATATCTGTTGCGTATTTTTGGGTCTTTTGTAATACAAGTGTGCCGTGTCATATTCTTGCATGTTTATAAATGTATCAGATCAATAGCTGAGAATGTTCAAGCATGTTTTTGTCTAATTTCACCTCAGCCAGGTACCACCTTGTGTTGAACCCCTAGACAGTTGTGCAGGAAAGTTGTGCTTGCACTGTTCGTCATTTTGTCGTAATTTTAATTCCCGTTGCAGGCTGAAACGTGCTATGGAAGACGACACGAAATCAGCCTCTGCCGCAGCCAAGAAGGATTCTGCAGTGTCTGACTTACAGCAGGACAAATTGCTTCATGCTTGTGTACCAAAGAGTAGCAACAATGGAACGGAAATGGATGAGAAAGACAGTGCCTCACACCCTGAAAACAAAACTGGCAGTAGTGTTGAGGGTAAACCGTCCACGTCAGGACACGGTGGTCCGAGTGAAGTAGCTCAGGAGGCCTTGGAGGTCAACATTTTACCCTATGGCCCATTGGCATATGCCCACAGCGACTCTTCCTCCAGCGATCACGATGCCCAGCCACACACCCCACCCTCTGCTAGTGTCATCCCCCAGGAGGTGATCATCCGTGGGCAGGGACCCTATCGCGAGGTCATCCCGGTTGGGACCATGGCCTACCAGAGCGACACACCGGCAGGCCCCTCAGCAATTGTGGGCATCCCTGGAGCCGGGACCTTGCCTCGGCGCAATGACTCCAGCGACAGCTCCTCCCTGGTGTCCTCCGTGCCCCGCTCGGCCAGCGAGCTAGGCAACACCTGCCGGGTCTGCTTCGAGGCCGAGACCTCGCCCAAGAACCGGCTGATCCGGCCCTGCCGCTGCGCGGGGTCAGCGGCCAGCATTCACCGCCAGTGCTTGGTCAAGTGGATCCACATCTCGGGCAATCGGCGCTGTGAGGTTTGTAATGCACGCTTCAGCTATGTGCCCTTCTCCGAGAGGATGCGTGGGTTCATGGAGAAGTTCCGGCAGAACAGGGTAAGTCACAGAAGTCCGTCTTTCGCAAATATTGTCCAGTACACAGAAATTCTAACCCGAAGTTTGAATACTTTGGACCGCCTCATACCCGGTAGTCTGCATACAAAGGGATGGTAGCAAGCTGAATAGAGTGCCATGTATGCCCCGAGTCACTGACTGCGGATGTGTACACTCGTTAATTCCCATTTGATTTGGACACATATAGTCAGAGAAGTTTTTGAAGAAGGACCACGCAATAGAGTTGACCTTGAACACCTGTTGAAACAAAACTTGCTACCGTACTTGGTGGGCCAGGAGTTTCGCAAACTATGAGGTTGAATTCAAGGAAGGCGTACTGTGATTGCATTCTTATTTTCCCTTTGGTAATCAAATTATCCCTATTTTTAAGATTGTTGTCTTTCTTTTCTGCACTTTTTTTTCTCACAGAGATGGCGCAATGCTGCCTTTGCTGTTTTGGTCGGTCTGGTGGTGATTCTGTACCTCATCATCTTTGCAGTGTTCCCCGGCGGCATCATGAATGTATAATGGCACCACAGTAAGAGTCCAGGAACCATACCTGGGATCAGGCATGCTAACTTTCAGATGCAGTTTACCTGTAGTGGAATTTCATACATGTACATGTAGACAGCAGGGTGCTGGTTGCTTCATGATAGTGTACTGGAACAAGTGGAAAGGAACTCCTTGGGCCGCGTGTTTGCACAAATGCTCACTGTACTTGAACAGGCTTGGTTAAATTTCTCCTCGTCCCAAGAGTCAAGTTTTTACTTCCATGTTTCCCCCTTTCAGTCCCTCTTTCTGGTATGCCTAAAGCTAAGAAATTAAGTTATGGAAAGGCTCCAAATAGTTGCCAGTAATGAAACATTTCTCAGCAAGAGGACTGTTCCTGGCTACAGCCATTACCAGTCGTGAAGCTCAGCTGTTGACAGGCTGTCCTAATAAATTGCTAACAAGGCCATTGATAAAAGTAATTTACCGTAGGGTGAGACGAATCGTTTGTAGATAACGATAACGGGATGTACATAGAACATGCATTTAGCCAGCGTATCGGGACTTTAGCTTCTGCGTAAGAGTTTTCTGAAGTTCAGCCCAGCATACACCGGAAGACGCCGATAGAAATACCTGACTATGTTTCCCGCTTCCTGCTCAAACTACATGTATGAGTACCTACAGGTGATACTGTATAGCGTACAGTAGGAATTACGTGTATTTGTTGAACAGGTTAAAGGGTTTACTTTCCATCTGGGAATTCTGTACATACTGGTAGCTAGCCCGTCACAGAGAACAGAGATTTAAGGTGTGACCAGCTTGCATGTAAATGTACTTGGCTTAGGCTGAAATTGACATCTGCCCCTATGGAAGCCATGGCGCAATTGGTTAGTGGCTATGGCCAGTTCTCATTGGTAAACATTGCCAGTGCATGGCATGTGAATGATACATGCGCGCTTGTAGCATGTCACATGATTAGTTCGCAACCAATAAAAATTGACTACTGTATCTATGACCATGGTATTTAGCAATCAAGATTGTAACATTTTGAAAGAAACTCTGTACATTGACACCCAATTTGTACATGTGACCGAGTCTACCACAAGCTCATCATAAGTGAAATTACTAGCATAATTCAGTCACTAGTAACTGGTGATGAACAATGTTAATTAATAACCACTTCACACTGGATGACCTGTAAATGCACAGGGATTTCCTGTGTCATAACATGAACAATCTTTAAACACGCTCTGGCCAATCCATATTTAGTACTGCCTGACATCTCTCCGATGTCTTAATGGTTTCATCATACTCGTGCATGCCCACTGATTAGAAGCTCCCTTTGCATGAGGGCTCAAGTTGCACATTAAGATTCCAGTTCCATGGTTCCATGTGCAGTGGGCGTGGTTGAAACTGAAGTGCCGTTAGACTTACAATCTTGATACTCATCCCGATGCTTGAATACTTGAACACACACAAAGGCTCACACGAGTCCATGGAGGTTTAACGTGTGGAGTCCTCGAGCAGCCGTGGGCTACAGTTGGGCATTGTACTGAAGTAAATACCGCTTAACAAAGTGATCCTGAAGTTTCAAAAAAGCAACGATGCAGTAAAAGCGTCGCAGAAATCTCAAACGAATGACCTTAGAGAGGCAGGACGTGTAAAGACCAACTTTGTAAAGGACGTTGGTTGGGGTATTTTGTTTTAAAAAGCCGGTATTTTCGGCAGAAAATTACATCCTGTCAGAGACACCAAATTCTTAGTGGAATAAACCCATCAGCAAGTGGTTAAGGGAATGCCTTGACACTTCATTTAGAGAAGCTTAGTACTCTTGTTATGATGGCTTGTGTTGGACTTAAGTGTATACAGGTTGAAAGTGTACATGCTTTTTTAAAAATATTTTTGTACCAAAAGTGAAATACATACATGTATGTACATGTACATTTAGTACAAGGGTTGTATCCGAATGTATGTTCATGCATGTGCTTAGATGTTAATGACAGCCACCTGTATTATACACAATTAACCATGTTTGCAATGTGTTTGCATTGGCCCATAGTACCATGTATATCTCATGTATAATAGTCAGGACACCAGATGATGGCAGCTGCCCGAATGTGGAAGGAATGTGTACATGTACCTGGTGCTTTACAGTTCACTGCTAAATAAGGCTGCGTCTGATATCAACTGGCTGTGGCTATAGGAGTACCGGTAGCACACATGTCTATAAGGAATGGCTAGATTTACTAGCCACTTCCATAGATGAGCATGATATTGCCGGTTGTTATAGCCAGGTAATTTGGGCTTGGCTTCTTATCTGTTGATGAAGAAGGTCATATGGTGCGCATGGACAGGCGTACAGGTACGGTACCCGTACATGTACCTTCTAGATATTCCAACTCTTCTTTGTATGCTTGTCTTTTTAAAGAGTTCATGTACCACATTATTGTAAGTATACCAAAAAAAACGAAGTTGGAATAAGTGTGGTTCACGGGATTGTCACACTTTTTCGCTTGAGGAATTACCGGGGACTGAGGGAACTTAGCTTCTTGTTTTATGTTCCATCGGTGTGCTGTATGTTTCCAATGATACAAGAAGACTGGAGTTGCCATGTCACAAGAGGGCGCTGATGCATGTGTATGGAGACTCACAAATCTAGAGTTAGTGGGAATTGGCCAATTTTTACACTAATTCAGCATGCAATACAGTCTTGTCTGCATGGATGCATGCACTGTCAAAGAGTCCACGATTAGTCCCTTTTAGTGCAGTTAGTTGAGGTGGTTTGGATAAAATTGTGTACACCCTTGTCAACTGTGTATTTCCCTACATGCAGAGTTAATTTGTTGTCGTGCATCTACATGTGTTATGTGAAAATCAGCACTCATGTATACATTGCCTGTTTTACAAACTGTCCACTAAGTTCCATGTAATATTTTCCACTGAAACATGTACACGTGCTTTGCAGAAAAAGGTCGTGGACTGTCTTCCCTAATGCTGCAACTTCTTTCAGTACTGCAGCCAACTGTGGGAGAAACTTGAGTTGGTTTGACCCCCTTAAAGTGACATCTCTTGTCTGTTGAAAGTTACAAAAAGGAAAGTATGAATTTTAACACTGGCACCACCCTCATCCCTCTTTGGTCTTGGATGAACTCTGGTATCACTGACAACAGGAGAAGAAATGAATTTGGTCGCTTTCTCTAATAGCACTGCAGAGATGACACCTGTTGACTGCAGTGTTGTGGCCGTAGACTTTTTTGACTGGCAATCTTGACAGCCGAGTATTGATTGAACTGATCAGGCATGTCAGGGGTGAGAAGTGTTGGAGAACATGGCCATGGGATGGTACATGTGAATGCAGGTGCAGGTAAACGCACAGCAGCAAGAGAGTATCAGCGTCAATTTGGTACATGTCTGGTCTAATATTCCCTTTGACGCCTTGTACAGTATATACACCTGTAATTACTGCCAACACGAATGTACATACACAGGTAGCTGTAACTATTTTCGTAGTTTGGAAATGATGGCTGTAAATAAGGGATCACTAATTGCAATTAATGATGTTTGATTTGAGCTTGCTTTGCCCTGTGTGGCTCCCAAACTGGACATTGAGAGCTTCTCTGTCAAAGGTATAAAGAAGAAATGTGGATTTGGGGTTAGATGTGAATCTGATTTGGATAACGGAGGCGAGTGTTTGCCACCCCTCTTGAAGTGTCATTTCAGATTTGTGTGTACACTACGAGTAGTGAAAGGGTCGAATCAATTTTTTCGTCTTTCTAATGTGTGTAACTTATGAATTCATTTCTTATTCAATATTTATGTGGTACTGATGGCAGTGATTTCTGTAGAACAGGTTTTCCTTTTTTTATAATGAGATGAATTTGTATGAAAGTATGTGTAATTCTTTAGCTTTCTCCATTTAGCTGGAAAATGGTGGGTAGATAAAAGACTGGTAAAATGTGTTTGTTTGGGGGAATCTTCTGTCAAAGTAAACCGACAAAAAAAAATTGGAAGGTAAAGTTTCCATCCTTGCAGTTTCAACTTGGTTGTTTTGTAATGCCTTTTCAGTTGTTCCTCAGTTTGCCCCAACAATACCAGCAAAACCCACACCAATTCAGAATCTGTGGATGGCAGTTGGGTTGGAGTGAGAGTCCCTGCAAAAAGTGTCAAGTTTTCCCCATGATTGACATGTACAATGTGTATACATTTCCAGTGTATTTCTGAACTGACCCAAGCTACACGTAGACACAAGGGAACATTTTATTGTACTAAACTACACATACAGGTTCTTGGGCTGGGTCCCTAATGGAGCCTGGATGCTTGACATCAAAATTCAACTTCAAAATCTGACATTTAACGAGCAGTGACAGGAACTTGTAGGGCAATTTTGTTGCTACATGTAGTGAGGTAAAATGAAAGAGGGTTTGAAAAAGCAATGAAACAGCAAAGAAAATGATGTTATTCAGATTGGTACGACTTTAATATCGCAGTCATGCACAATTTGGATGTACAGTATACATGTGATACATTCATTTACTTTTAATCTGCTGGTGATCTGAGAGGATGTTTCCTGTGTTAAGCAAATCCATGTGCATCTTGAAATGGGTATTGGTATCTTCCTCTCCGACTGCAGCAGGTGGCGAGATTGTATGAACAGCTTAAAACAGTACATGTATGTAATTCAACATGAGTTCAGAGTCTTGTAACGGTAAGTTGACGGTAGTGAATGCTGTCTGATGTAGCCTTACGGTTTTTCAAAACTAGATTTTGTTTCTCTTTTGGGGGCAAAGTCTGTGAGTGGAGATGTCTTGTTTTCCAGTTTGAGATTTCATTTTGGCTGGCATTGACAACATTTTCCAAGATGAAAGTCTTCCCTCATCTTTTAAACATAGCCATGACCAGAAGCAATCCATTTCATATTTCTGTTTGGCTTCTTGCAAGTTCTTATCTTGTCTCAACCTAGTCCATCAATCTACAGGTACATGCCGCCTAATTTACATGGACTTCAAGCTCTGTGTACATGTATAACCAAGCATTCACCTATTTACTGTACACGCACATGTGCGTTCCGTGGATACTATCAAGATCTCTTGGATGATAATACAAAGTCACACTTCCTCTATACCTACGCTTTATCTTTGTGTATCAGCTAAGTTTTGCATGAGAAAAAGTACTTGTTTACACGCAGGGAGGGTTAATTGTATAAGTGTAGTTAGGACAGCTCTGAAATGTGTCTTGTATATCAAGATGGCTGAATTTTTTATTCTGTAAATGGTATGATCATTTGCCCAGTGTGTAAATCATTGGTAAGCTTACATGTAAGCCAGCTGTTTAGGCAGTCACTGTACTGAATTTCATTTTGTGGAATTTGAAGGTCTGCCACAAATTGGCATGAGTGTCTGAGATGGGGCCACCTGTTGCCAGGGCTGAGGTGGTTGTGGGAGTGTTCTGTTAAAATTGGAGAGCTTGGAAAATCAAGGAGCTTTAGTGAAGCTACTCACACCTGATTGGCCGTCATAGTTCATCGTGTGCCTGACAGAAGGGCGTAAGCGCTTAGGCCCTTTTGCTGGGAAGCATGATCACTGCAAAAGAACTTTTCCCGGCAAAAGGACGCAGGTATGCAACTATTGTATTTTAATGAGATATGAAGATTTCTTGGCAAAAAATTTAAAAAATGCCCAAGTCCTTTAATAAGTTGTTCAAAGGTTGCTTTTTGTACAGCCCAGGTTTTGTAGTAAATTATATCCGTTTTTATTAAATAAAGAGGGTGTGTTTCTTATGCCCTTTTGCTGGGAACATTTTTTTCTGCTGTGATCATGCTTCCCGGCGAAAGGGCGTAAGTGCGCTTATGCCCTTCTGCTGGGCACCCGACGAGTTGAGAGTCGTGACTGGGTTCGAGTCGGCCAAATGTAATGTGGAAATTAACCAAACACAAGTAGATGAGTGAGCAAACTCCAAGGAACTGTGATCTGGTGACAAACAGACACACAGTTTTTATGATGCAAGACAGCTGTCCTGGATTTTCTAGAATGTTTTATCCATTAAGCCGACATTGCAGGGTGTTTAGTTCCATGTACATGTCTTTCAGATGAATGTTTTTACACTTGGGATCTAAGACAAGACACACGCAATGCCACCAGTCCAGTGGCCCATCAATTCTTGGTCTTACAGTTCTTGGCAGGTCTCCAGTCTAATTCCAACTTGGGTTGTCTTACAATCTCTGCCAATTAATTGGAAGTTAGCTTTCAGTTTCTCATAACCTGAAGTATGGAATTATGCCACTTGCTGAGTTAATTAAACTTAATTGATCTATTCTACAAATACATAATTTCACAAATACATAAATTTCAGTTTCTTTAATACATGTTCATGTTCAAATTCATGTTTATAATTTCAGTGTTGTCATTTTTGTTTTTTATACATTACAACTTGCTAGTAACACAGTATACCAATAATAGTGTACATGTATTAAAGGTTCTTTTGTATTTATAGGTGAGGCATGTACATTTGAAGTGGCAGGTTACCCCGTCACCATTTTGAGTTGTATTATTCCTTGAGTGTTTCTGTACGCAGAAAATAAAACATCAAGACAGTTCTATGGAATGGAAGTGTACATGGCTGGTTTTTGACTGGTAATCTATATGTACATGCAGATTATCTGATAGAGTAAATCTGACAGGGGACCATTGTGGATTGAACCCTGTCCAGCACCATGTGCTTAAAAATTGGAAGTTAGGTTGGAGCCCTGGAAGAGTATACAGATATAAAATACTTTTGAGGGTGGATTGTCAGGGTTTTATTTTTAGCTCCCTGAGGTATTGGAAGCTGACAAACTTGTCCCCAAGATGAAGCCAAGGAACTATAGTTGGTCAACTTCTAACACCAAGGGTGTACGTTGTAACTCTAAAGAGAGACAAGGGAAGAAGGCTTTGCCAATGAGGAGATTGACTTCAAAGGTCCAAAATGCCACAGTATTTAGATTAAGCCACCATAGTTTTCTTAGCGTTGAATTGTGGGATACTTTCCCAAAATAACCTGACTCTGTGGATTACTTACTCAGGCCAGGCTTGAGTAAGCATAAATATTCAAATCTTCAAATGAGACTCAAATCAAACATAATCACATTTTTATAAGAAATGTGACAAGTTGTTAAGTGTGTTGTAGATAAATGTGCTGTACAACTAGTCGATATTTCATGCATTCAAAAGGAAGTTTTAAAAAGTTTTCAGATTAAATTCCAGAGTAAATAAGCTGTGAAAAGAAGCAGTGTCTTTTCGGTCTTAAGCTACCTGTATGATCAGTAAAGAAAGTGTACATAATACAAGTGAGATACTGACTGTGAAGTCCCAAGTTACCCTATGGAGGCAAGACGCCTAGCGTCATTGACGATACAGTCCACAAATCCCTTTTTTCACCACTTACTGTTAATATCATCAGACTTGACAAAAGGTGGTGAAATCAGGGACCTGGTGACTATACTGTCATCGACGTTAGTCCCCTTCCAGTCGAGAGTTACATGTATTCATGTGTACCTGACAGGTCATGTTGCATTCACTGTCGGAGAAGTTTCAGGCCTGAACCAAACTCTTTAGATTGCGGTATAAATGACAACCAATGAACGCAAGGGCATGAATCAATACAGGGGAAAAAACACAAACAAGGGCGGCAAAGCTGTGGCTTTCCTCTTCAAACAAATTTTGCACATATCAATAAGAAATTGAAAACATTGGTGGTGGCAAATGCACTCTTGAGTTTGAACAAGTCCAGATGTGTATGCACCTGCTCTTAATTTTGGTCCAAGCTCAGAAATATTCTAGGGTAAGTCCTTGCAAAGGTTCTCTTTTGTCCGGTACGTAACGTTTTCCTCGAGAATACCGTTACGTCAAAGGCTAGTCGCATCAAACTGTCTTGTGGATATTCTCCATCCAGATGCCTGATAGCAGAATTAAACAACACCGACACCGTGGATATTTGAAGGTAAGGCTTCCATTGCGTATGGGACACAGCGCATGCCAAATCGCAGACTTGCCCCCCTTTACATCAACAGAGCTGCGTCCATGTAACAAACTTCCCGCTCGCCAAGCCTTCTGTGCCAAATGTAGCGATGATTGCGGCCAGTGAACGGCATCAGCGTGGGATTAATGCTCCGGGTGCGGACCTGACGCCGCCTTCGCTCACTTTGCTGGTCAGAGTTCATCCAGCTGAGGAGACAGGAACGTTTGAAGATGCAGCAGTACAGGAGAGGGATGTACACCCCAATTACAAGAAGAGACAGGAGGACCCGGCCTGCCATCAAGATGGGATTTAAAACAAAAGACAGTCAATCAAGAAGATAATATTGATGTTCAAATAGTTATTATTATTGCCGTTGGAACAACTCATTCATATTGTTAAGAAGTAATTCTCATGAATAAAGTACACCAATCTTGTAAAGAAACTAAAATAAAATGTGCCTGGACAAAAGCTACATCCTAACAGTTGGCTTTTAATAGTTTGAAGAACTTACTTGAAGAACTCCAAGTCTTTACTCTGTAGTAACTCTGAGTTCAAGTACTTTTTCCTTAATTCTCAAGTAGCCAACGAGATGTGACAATTAGGTGAGGGAGAGTATTCAGTTTTGAAAACATTCTCCCATCCTGCTATTTTCTTTGACAAATGCCATTCTTGTCATGTGACCATTGACAAAAGTAGTGCCATTCATTGGCTGTCAGTGCCAAATTCCCTATGCCCCGAACAGTGCTTTCTGATGTCAGATGCTATCCCTATGAGATCACACCAATGATTCCAGGCAAAAGATAAAACCTGAACCCAAGAAAATGATTCAACAAAAACCAAACAAATAAAAGGAACTTCTTGCGACAAAAAGCCAACTGTCAATTTACCCAGCATATTCCAACTGGTTCCCAATCCTGTCTCGTCTCCCTCCCACGCCTCACCCAGGGGGAAGCTCATGATAGCTACCATGACTGACAGCGGAATGAGCAACAACACGGTGTACACTAGCATCACACCCAGCTTCTGTAAGTACCGTATGGTAGAGGCTTGGCGACGGCCGGTGGAAGACTGATCCGTATCCTCAGAGGCCTGTTTTTGGGGGATGTGGAAGAGAGTTAAGTCAGGGGGGGAAAAAAGGACTCTTGCGAGAATGCTGCGACCAACTTCTTTCAGTGCATGTGTACACACCTCCTTTCACCTATATATGTGCCTACTTAATTCTGAGCCACTTAATTCTTCTGGTAGGTAAGATTCTATACACTGCAAAGTTACCAAGTTGAGTCATAAGGTCTGCTGTGTGCTAGCCGTCCTTGGTTGTGGCTCTGCTCAGTATTTGTTTGGAACATCAGGGGATCCCTGGGCTTGTGAGACACTTGGGAAGACATTTCACTTCATAGAATGCTTTCTCCTTTTAGTAAGCAGACTCGTATCAAATTGATAACGGAACAGAGATCCAACATGTATGATTTTCTGTGCCTAAACAATAGACATCCTTTCCTGGACAAAAGTGGCTTGAATCTGATGGTTTGCTAATGGACAAGTGGCCATTTTTTTATTATCTGAATTTGGAAGCAGGCATGGCGTACGAAAGCCAGAGGATAAGAAATTTGGTAAGTCAAGTTGGCATCGTGGATCTTTCCTTGTCTTTCACCACATCGGCCCGGGTCCAAACTTCAGTCCCAATCTCATTCCTTGGGTTTTACCCAAACTATTCTTCTGCGGTTTTCCTCCCACCTCTAAAACTGTAAATGTTTTTCATCGTTTCCTCACTACAGGTTTCTTCAGGCTTACGAGCTATAGTGCCCAGGGTATTTTTGAGCAATCCGTGCATTTCATGACAAGACATGCTTATAATAACAAATTACAAACTGTTATCGCATATTTGTCATTGCATATTTAAGGAAAAGTTTCAGGAGTCAGAATGCTGATCTCTTAAGTTCTTTAAGAGCCATAAAACTCTTACCGCTAGCATTCTCAGCTCATTTGGAATCTCGAACGGTGAGAGGCAGAGCTCACAGACGGCCGACCCAGAACACGCCTGCCACCTTCGCAGGCACATCAGATGCACCCAGGCTGCTGTACCAGAGCATAAGCAGGGTCTGATGAGGGGATCGTGGGGGGCTTCAGGCCCCAAAGAGCAGCAGCGGGAAATTAGGGGTACAGCCGATGGCAGGGATGTGTGCTGCTGCTGTTGGTCGCTCTCGAAGCAAATGCGGCAGAGTGGAAGGGTAGACATCCTTCTTGGAGCCATGCCTTTCTTTGGCATCACAACTGTACATGTCTGTACACAGAGAGAGGGTAAACGTATGGTAAACGAGTATTCATTAAAAACTCCATTGCCACGGGTATTGCCAGGGTTTTTTTTCCATGCGTTTACAGTAGAAGTCAGTTACAAAATATTTTCAAACAAACTGGTGACTTCAATCCCTTTCCCTTTTTCTTTTCATTTTTTGGGTGGTAGAGGAAGGCAATATGCCCCCGGTTCCCCCTCGTGACACCCATGACTATTACTCAACTCGGCCTGACTCATCAATGCTTGCATTAATTAAGGCACTCAATCTCCCCAATTACTGCCAGGAAATGCATGCACAAATTTTGGACAAGTCCAAATGTCAAAAACCCATCACTTGGTGCACTGGGGGATACGTCTTCCTGTGAAGTGGTTAAATCATACATACATATCCTGTGCAGGAATAAATTTATGACCTGTTTCCTCCATGAACGTTAATCAACATGAAAAAAGAACAAAGGACCAAAACCCACAACTGCGTGCCTCTCTACAATTTTGGATTAATGAAGTGGTGTTTCCATGACACAAATCGTTACTTTATCAATCCTGCTAGGGTATGTGATTTCCTCCAGTTTTACAAGGATATTGAGAGCAATATCGATGACTCCTGTCTGGTCATAATTACCATGAAAATATGAGGTAAAAAGTACTCAAAGGCATCAGCAGACTACTATCTAGTGGGGTACATTTGCAAGGTGTGACTTTACCACACTGCCAATATTCCCCACAAAAGCCCTTTTTTACCCCAATGGTTTGTAACAAATACTTTCCCCCTATAAGTGCATGGGGGCATTTAAAAGATGAAAATTACAAGATGCTCTCAAAAACTCCCCCCTTCCAATTTTATAGAGGTCAGCTAGGCGACCAGTGAGAAAACCTTGTCTATACCCGCAAAGTGTGGCCCTTTCTCACCTTCCCACCAACGCAAATCAAAAAGACTTCGCTATGCCATTGCCACCAACCTTTCCAGTGCTAGCATCCATGATCCTGACTTCAGACTCCATCTCCAGGGCAACTCTTTCATCGTTGACCTCTGGCCTAGGCTCCTCGCACACCTGAGCACTAAACTGCTCGCCAATTGGGCTCAACTTAGCAGTCATCATGTTGTAACTGCCCTCCAGTTATTTAACATATGCAATTCCAAAAATATGGATGACTCTCGATGACTGGCTCAGTATACAAGTTGAAATCTGTTGCCTGGATCATTGAAAAAATCAAAGATATGCATTTCTCAGCTCCTGCATTTATTTGAATAAAAAAAAAACAGACAAAATAGAACAATATGCGATCAAATGTTCAAAATGGTATCTCAGAATACCAAACCAATCTAGCAGAAATCTGCACCCTATATGCAATGAAAAATTAGGAGCCAATTCTAAGTGCAAATTAACTTCACAAGGAAATTGAAGGATTCCTGTTCCCTGAGATGACTGTTTTCAAGAATCCATTGTAAGTTGTTGCTTTTAACGACAGTGAGCTAAGTTGGATATCAGGTAACACTTCCCATCACACTCTTATTAAGGTACATGTACATTTCAAAGCCAAGTTGTACTCAACATCTCTCTTTGAATTTCATGTACTGAAACAGTAACAGAATGCTCCCAATATTTCAAATACCTTTTTTTTCTGGCATTTGAGAGTTTTGACAGTAATTGAGACCATCTCTACCCAGGCATGTCGAATGATGAACAGTGCACTCTAGTTTCAACACGGTTGCAGTTACAGCGATCAAGCAAATTAACTTGTTCTGACAAAAAAGGCTAGATAAATAGAGAGACGTGAATTCAGAGGCCCAAGACTCGAGCATTTGCTCTTTATATTCGTCAGTTAAAAGATCATTACGGCAATAATGTCCTTTGGGAAAATACTCAAGGGCCTTACTCTGAGCATGAAAGAAATATTTTATTAACAGACACTATTTGTTTGACGAATATTCATAAAAGTAGTTTTTAGGGGCTAACATAATCAAACTTCAACAAGTTTTTCTCACTCCAATTAATGTTCAAAACAATATTTTTCAATAAACGCCTTTCAGTGCAGTTTTTCGATAAGGGTATTTGAACACCGACACTGTATTGGTATTTTGTCAGAATACGTTGTCCACTGCAATTTTAACTGTAACTGCATGCATGCTGTATAGACAAAATGCCAACAAGCGTATAACATTCACCGTAAGATATGATAAACAGGAAAGTGATCAGCTGCAACAAATGCAAAATAAATGCTAAATACATTCAAACAAAAGCTATCCATGTCATATACTTACATGTATTCTGCATGGCTGCTATGCTTGTACTCACCTCCAATCTAGAAAACCGATGGAAAATTGAGAGCAGTTTGTCGTTGACCAGCTGTCAACTTCCCATCTGGCAGAGTTATTTCTCTCTTTCAGAGATGTTTCCAATTTAAGCACAAACCTGACAATCAACATCAGTGATAACCTTTCAAAGTCAATTGCAGGACTGCAAATGGATACAAGCTAATTATCTACATCCTAGTGACTTTTGCTCAAATGAATGTCTCTTCCAAATGAGTACACATTGACTGCATTTCCTTACTGTGAACTCTAAGCTCAACTGTCTGCTGCATATATGCCTGCCCGAGTGGAACAGATACGCATTTGATAACAAAACACATAAGGTATATTTATGGTCTTCAGTAGTGGTAAAAGAACAACTGACATTTTGTCTTGCAACAGTAAAGAACAAGGAAATGGCAGACATTTTTATCAATCAATCAAAAAATAAACAGACCAGAAGATATCAACTTTGATGGCTCCTATAACATGGAATCATTCTTTTTACCAGCAATGATACTATAATGAAGGAGAGCTCAAAGGAAAAAGTCCAACCCTAAAGCAAATAAATTACCTATCTCACAGTGAGCTGCGACAACGACTCTAAACAGGAATTTTTAATTGGATCTAGGATCAATATTTGTTTGATGTGTGATCCATTTGTTAAAATCAGCCTAAATTTGTCAGGTCATTACCATTTTCTCTGGCTCTGAATAAAACCAAGAAAGATATATGAGGGGTGCAAATTACAAAATAGAAGAGCATAATAGCATTGCATTGTACCCAGTAGTAGGCCAACAGTACTGTGAATAAATGGAATTCAAACAGTTACATAAAATTGAATCAAAATGGTACGGAAACATCCCTGAAACTGACATGATGACACGAAACATATACCATTCAGAACTTTTCGTTTTTTGTCATACTGAAATATTTGCATTAATGCAACCTTTTGGGGGACCTGGAACCATTCGCTACATACCAGCAATCAAAGCTTACCCTTTCATAACCCAAAAATATCCATTGCCAACCCACAAATGCCATCTGTGATGATTGTCACAGCTAGAGCGAACAAGAATAAGTGAAAATGAAGTTGTAATATCAATGGTTGGTTATTCCTTGAATCAGGGGTCCAAAGCGTGACATTTTCATGTCCTTGTTACATCTGCCCTTTATTATTTGACACGGAAATATCACCACAATTGATTTCAAACTATCACTATTTGTTTGGCAGGTAATTTGCATCAATTCATCACCTCTTGGAAATTAGAAAAGGTGTTCTGAACTTACAAAATCATATGTCAGATGTGACAGGGACACAAAAAAGATGGACCCCTGATTTATGGAATTACCCAGTTACGTCTGTGGATCTGTCATCGGAAGTGGAATTGATACTAGTTGCTTAAGTTAACTTTGCCTACAAACATTGTTGCGGTTGACACTGACATGAAATCAACAGTGCAAACACCAACACAAAATCATCTGTATGCTTTGTTCTACAAGTCAATATCCTAACCAAAATATGCAAAAGCACATGAGAAGTTGGCAAGAATCCAAATACACTTACCAATTTCTGAGGCAACTTCAACTTCCAGAGGTATTGTTATTCCCATTCCCCCCTCCAATAGAGTAGAACTTCAGTGGGAAACTTCAAACTATTCAATTTTCCAACTTCCATTTTGTGGATAAGTTTTAAAGCTCCTTCACATGGGAGTTCCTTCACGCACTACCCTGAAGTTGTTTTCCAGGCTCAAAATCCTTTGGGAGAGAACACAATAGGCTTTGCAAACCGTGTCATGTTTCCACAAGTCGTGTTGACATTTCCGAGGTTATCAGTCTCTTTTCTCTTCCAAGTCAAGTAACAAGTAGTTTTCTCCATGCACGTTGTCCCAATTTTTTTTTCAAGTCTATTTGAAATTCTCAACCTTTATTAATGGTGAGACCTATGGACGCTTTGCAAAGTAAGTCCGACCTCAGTGACTTATCTTTCTCAAGTTTGTCCACAATAGGCATGAGTAAACTGAATCCAATTTTGCTTTTTACACTCTGCAAAGAATACAGAATAATTTTCCCTTGTATTTATTTCAATACTTGTACTTGGTAATGTCAACGAGCTAAATTTGTGACCTGTTCTTAGAAAATAAGTCACCAGAGCCCCTTTTGAGTTACAGGAATTTTAAACCCCTAATTGGGTGTATGGTACGTACAGCCATGTTCAAATCAGAGGATTGAGGACAACTGGGGTTCTTAAAGAGTCTTGTACTGTGGAAATCGGTAGGAATCTTCAATATTTTCAACCACGATAATGTCAAATTTCATTGAGATGCCGAAAAGAGTAACACATTCAACCAAAGAGCTTAATTTGCTCCCTCTTTCTAATGCAACTGAAGCAGATTTTCTGGGGAAAAAATGGCTACTTTTCACAGAATGGATCCCATTTGTACAAGTCTCCAGTTATTTTCTTCCAAATACCGTCATTTTGTTTCCAAGCCAAGTCTTCAGTAGGCTTAAGACTGGCTGCTTCTGCCTAATAAATGACAAATTATTTCAACACTTTGTACAATGTAGCCTAGTCCCTCACAAAACTATTGCTCACCCTGTCACTTATGAAAGGTCTTGCGAAAGAATTTGTGAAAGGATTTGTGATGCACTGAACATTCACTCTTAAAACTTTGAATGTATGCAGTGACATCTTTGTTCTGTAGAGAAGCCTGATAATTTATATCTTCTCTGAACTAGCTCCATGATCAGCCATCAATGTTAGCAGAGAAAGACCATGCAAGCCCCATCTCCAGCTGATCGACATACAAATTTGTCAGTTTTTGGCCGGTCAGTCCTTTTTTTTCCATCAGGCAATTTTCCGGCCACCAAATTGACGCTGACCAAAAAAAACCCTTACAAGTCAGACATTTTGCTAGAATTTCTGTTTTTTCCTGCTGTGCCTTACCAGAGCATAGTTACATCTGATGGGCTGTACATTCAGTAGACAAACAACACCGTCAGTATCACAGTCTTTCAACATGAGATTTTCTGTATTTCCGTCTACTGCCAGATGGTGCTCCATGACCAACTATTTAAAGATGTCACCTTACTAGTTTAATTGAAACAAGGAGGTGACAAAGAAAAGACATGCATTTACAAATAATGACAGGTGTACCAGTATGTTCCTGTTTTTCTCTCTCTTGTTGTTTTAATCAGACAGCACACTAATTTATGCTTATCAACCGACATACGAAGTACCGGGGAATCCTTGCTTTTCCACACTACGCCATTGGACAGAGCGTGGCCCAGACAGCGACACTGTAAGCCCAACCACATAAATTTACATATCATTTACATAGAGTGCGGCCTTGCTATTGGACAACACTGAAATAGGGCACATCAGTTTTGGTCGTGTCAGCACGCACCATGGGGTTTAATGGTAAGCTAAGCTATCAAACAGAAAATCTGAAACCAAAAATCACCACTGTTTTCACAGAAACAGCCTTCTAGAAATAAATTAAACTAGATGCATGAAAGTACAGTATCTTTATATACATGTACAAGGCCCTGGTGTAAACGCACTATTAACTACAGAGGTAATTTGACTTTTCAAAACTATTTCATAACGTTTTCTTTATTAGTACACGTAGAAAATATTCCTCTTTTGGCCCAAAACTGGTAACAGTAAAATGAAGTTGTTCCACTGTTTCTGCTGTCTGGGAAGCAATAACTAGCACATATGCAAGATTGTGCAAATTTAAGAGGGCCAACTTATGAGGCAGAACAGCTTTTAACGAGAAACTGCCTTTATCTTAAATTGCTTCATGGTGCTACATAATATTTATAATGGAATAATAGACCATTTAACAAAAACATGCTTGATTGCTTGTACAATGAAAGTTATTAATTAGGCAATTTTACACGTTAACAGGTGTTACATGTACGGTATATGCATATAATACAGTAAAATGACTGTCAATGGATGAATTACAAAGTGCGTTGAAACATAAATCTGGACTCTATATTCACTTGTTCATCACCAACCCTGGAATTATTGCCCGACCCCCCTTCCCTGTCCAGCTTTGCTCCACCCACGCTCAAGTCAAATCAAGGTTTAAATTGTACTGCAAACAGATGACTGGAACTTCCACAACGCTGCAAACAAACACTTAGAACGGGCATAACAACAAAACACAGCAACTCACAAGGACTCATGAATAATGCATGACAGCACGTAATGCAGCTCACAAAATCATAAATGCAAAGACTACACATTTTTATACACTTATAAAACGTAGTATTGTTCACTTAAGAAAACCACAGCGCACCTTGACTCTATCTTACTGTTTGAGATGTCCAACTGCACAGTTGCACTGAAACCACAATTGAAGTTGTGCAGTCGGACTGGATTAAGGTGGGCTGAGCCACGCCCGCCCATTTTTCTGGCAATGCCTATCCGCTTTTCAAGACAGTGAGGTGTGCCCCCAAACATGTCTGTAATGGCATGCCGTAACATGGTAATCAAAATACAAACACAGCATTTCCGATGACAGGCATCGGAAAGTTGGAAATCTCTTTGCCAGTTTCCAAGCCTGAAAGTTCCCCACTGACCAAGACAAATGCAAACCACTCCATTTTTTTTTAAATGTTTCTCTTTACACATTGAAATAACAGATGAACTCACTCCATGAGGACTATTTACACTCTTTTCACTCCTCTTGAGTTGAAGTACGGTACTCACAATGGAATGCCAGCTCATCCACTTCTCCGCTCATCAAAGTAAACTACAACAGAATGGTTTCTTTGACAGAAACCCATTTCAGTGAAATTGGGAACTCATTTTACAGATATAATTTTATTTGAGAAACAAACTGGCAGTGTTGCATTCCATTATGCTTTTTCATGGCTACAAACTAAGTGCAAAGATGCCTATACTTGGTTCAAGCAACAAACGTCTTTATGGCTTTATTCAAAATCACTTTTCTCTTTGCCTGAAACTACGCTGCAAGTTGAGTAAAGCCAGACGTACGGGAAACTACAAGAAAACATTCTCTCCTACCTAAACCTGTGAAAGCATACCTCATATTCAAGCACTGCTCAAGCAGGAAGATTTTCTTTTTTGGGGGGGTGGGAGTACAACAATGACGCATGGAAAGTGAAATGACTTTCTTTTTTTAGACTGGTCACCTATTTTTGCTAGGCTTTTTCCCTCCTGCTTTAACATGCAGCTAAATCCAACCTGGCTCCACGTTCCATATGGGCCAAATGGAAATACACAGCTGCTAATTACTAATTGGGTATTCCAGTCTGGAAGTTACGTTCCCCTCTTGAAGGCTAATGACACTTAGATCTCCATTCAATGCCTCCCAACCTAGGCCAATGTCAAGAGGCTGCTGAGTAGACAATGCTACTTGGGCAAACCAACACGCTGAACCGTAGTCAGCGGAGAACCAGTAACGTGCAATATGCATGGCATTTTGGCGGTCACCCGTCTCGGCCAGGCAAGTATTTTTAGCACTTAGCAACTGTCTGCACCAAGCAGCTCCATGATTTTAATGGGCCAATGCACCGGTGGTGACATCACACTGTTTACACGTACACTTTCCTGCAGAGGCAGTGGGGTCCCATGGTCACGGACCCACAATGGCCGTAATCGGCACACAGTACTCACTGAAGCCACCTGTGGCCATCCCTACCATGCCAAATACAAAGCTTTTACACAAGCTGGCTTGCCATTGTTAACTCCTAATTTGTTCTTCATATCAATAGTAACAGTGGCAAGCGAGGCAACCATCACCTTTGCATTCGGCACAGTAAAATGGCTGCTGGTGGCTTCATTTGGCACAAAAGTATTGTGGGTCCAGATTTTTTTTACATATGTCCATGCCCAAGGTCCTCTGAGCACCATAGGAGAGCATACACATGAACAAAGTGTGACATCATCAGTACAGTAGAGAATAAGACAAAGAAAACCTTGGAATATAAGTTGTCGGGACAAGCTGATGGTTCACGTGGGCTGTTAACCAGTTCAATAATCTCTCAGTGCCAGTGTGCACAAGGGAGCATTCCGTTCGTAAGCTTTTTTTCCTCATTTTACCCAATGGCTTTAGTACATACAATCCACAGCTCATGTATCCCAATGGTACCGTAGAACCACGCATGATGCAATAACTGAGTCTAGGAACTAGACTTTAACTTAAATAACCCTTGGCCACAATAACTACCAGTGATATATTTCCCAGGCCATTTCTGAAAACGTGGCTTTGTCCCTGGTCCTGGCTTCATCTCAAACTCTCTAACAATTCTGAAGCCTATTACAGGCAAGTCAAATAAAGCATATAGGCTGTAACCTTTGAGCTCCTATTGTAAACGCTGAACCTAGATGTGTCTGACATCTCCTGTTGATAATACATTGTGAGGTCAGATCCTGAAGCCAACACAATGCCATGACTTCAAAATGGCCCAAAATCTTGGGTAGATGCATGTACCTGAAAGTGATATAACAAATTGCTTCCATCCATGTTAGTTCAATTTTAAGCGACAAAAACGACTTCATAAATTTCTCAGAAACTACGACTTTTTCATAAGGAAGAGCTTACAAATTATTTCCATTTTTCTGTCAACACATTCCCTTGAAAGTTCTTTGAAAAATCTTCCTGGCAACTTACTGGGGACAAAGTTTTCCAACTAATGATTAAAAACAAACCTGAACAAAGCAAAACATGAATGAATCACAGCTTGGAGTGAATTAATGGTGTAACGCCCCTCAAGTACTTTTGTTTCACAACTAGATTGCCAAAAATTTCAAGCGACAGTTCAAAAACTGAGGTCTGCAAGTCTGACCACAAAAATAGCAAGCGATTTACTAGATCAGAAATAAACAACTTTTTAAAAATACTGAAGGTTCACAGTAAAAAGGGTAACTCATAAAAGCTATATATTATATACTTTTTTTATATATACAAAATAATTGGCTGCTGCTATCGGCAAAATATTTTACACACTGGGCCAACGAGCAAAAGGTAGCATGGCTTGAAAGTCTGCCACAACCTTTCTTTCTACATAAAGTGCATGGTATTGATTCACAGCAAAGTTGTACTGTGCAACAGGTTTTGTTTGTTTGTTTGTTTGTTTGTTTTGTTTTGTCCATGTACCTTATGAGAGAGTATGAGGCAATCTTCTGTCGCAATGCGTAACAAGAAGTGAAGTCAGGGTGCCAGTCACAATGTGCATCTAATTTCAAATATATCCCCAGCAAGAAATGAGACCGAGGGGTACCCCCCCCAACATGTCCAATCCCTATACACATTCAAGACTATTGTTACTTAACACATCCCCCCAAGATGTCTGAAAGGAATTCCCCAGATTCCTGCGAGACAATGACCAGCACAAAGCAGGGGGGTTCTCTCCGTCTCATACCTTGCTGCATATGTTCAAATAAGTGAAGTATAAGGGACTGGAGCTTTGACCATCCTGTCTGTACTGGAATACACTGACAAGACTGGGCACCAGCCGCAACTCCATGATTCACAGGTTTGTGCAAATGTAAACTGCATCCAAACTGAGTATTTATGGCTATGGATTCATACTTAGCCACCGACACACTGTGGTGAATAGCCAGAGCCAAAACCACCAATGTTGGTTTTGGTCACAGCCTGATGGCGACCCTTCCTTGGAATGGATTTACAATATCATAGGCTGCATCCAAATCTGTTGTCTAGAGCTAAGTCTAGGTCTTCACTCCATTGGAAACAAGCATGCGCA
The DNA here is from genome assembly GCF_054643075.1 of Acanthaster planci. Taxonomy (NCBI): domain Eukaryota; kingdom Metazoa; phylum Echinodermata; class Asteroidea; order Valvatida; family Acanthasteridae; genus Acanthaster; species Acanthaster planci. Next base: position 20,442,904 of record NC_141779.1, read on the forward strand.
GACAGACCTAGCCGTAGCAGTGAAAGCTCATTTCCGAAAGGGCCATAGACTGCAACCAGGTACCACAGTCAGATCCTTTTATGAGCCCAGCAAATACATACTGAAATAAGGGATAAGACAGTAGGAACTAAGACTTTCTACAGACCACTTGCTCCGAGTACTCCAATAACAATTCCAGGTTGTGCATCAACAAATACAAATTTGACTGTAGTTAAATCAGAAACACTACCGACACAGCCTTGGTGCATCTAGTGGTGTCCATAATCAGTCCATGCAAGTCCATCACAAACCAGCCAGTCTCAAAGCCAAGTCCTACATGTACAATGTATTCCAATGAACTGGAGCAGTGTTTTCTTGTTGCTGTTCAAAGAACTTGTGAAAGAACTTGTGATGGACTGACTGAAACACTGCTTAAATTTGCACCAAAATTACTCCTTGAACTCAGAAAAGGACTTGATTCCCACACTGACATGGATTGATTTAACAATCCGCCTTGAGCAGAAGCACCCCCTCATCGGTTGACAACAGCCATGTTGGTGGGGAATGTCATTTGTCAGTAGCAACACGACAGTAATGCATGCATTATATAGTCCTTTGTGAACCAGCGAAGTACAGTTCCTACCAAAGGAGCCTGTGTTTCTAGGAAAATTGCGCCCTCTCTTGGCCCAGCTAAGGGCAGATACCACAGACTGGGTTAACACTAACAAAGACCTGGACAAGAATGTCATGGGTTGGGCCCAGCATCACCACAAAACCGGGACAACAATACCGGTATCATGGGCTGGAACAAGAATGCCATAGCCTTGATAGGTACCACCATAACTTGGAATAACCATACCATAGACAGGATTAACACTACCACAGTCTATACCAATGGGAACAGACTTCAGGCCATGCTCATCAGATCAGATATGGAAACCTTGCTCTGCAAAGTGTAGTAGGCACAGTCTGAGAGGAAAATATGTACATGTAAATGCAATCCTCACAGATAAGAGGGAAAAGAATGCCTTCAGTGGATTCATTCGTCTTTTAAGTTGTTTCTTGTTTCTCTTTCTCTCTCATTAAACTCTGAGAATTAACTTCACCCATGATTGCAACATTGCACGAGTGTTTCCAGCGTGAAGTTGAAGCATATGAGGTAATTTATCTGACTTCAAAAACAACATATTCCTGTAATGTTTGCAAGCCACAACCTGCTAACCACTTACTTTACAAGAAGTAACAGATTCTGCTGAGAAGTTTAATCAATCTTAGAATGATGTTGCTCACTCTTGAAGATGACCAGTGCTTTGTACATTCCTATCAATAACTGTGGCAATGTAGTTTTTGTCGCCTAATTAAGTTAGAGAAAGAAGTTTTTATGAACAATGAACATGCCCCTCATGATGGAAAACATGGCAACACTTTTCTGGAATGCACAGGTGACTAGCTGTGAACAAATGCAACCATACCACTGCACAGATGAGCTGCAAAGGCATTTAGACCTTGCCTGCCAAAAGCCTGTACCCATTTTTAAAATTCGTTTCCCTTGTATCTAAGCAACTGCAATTGTAAGACGCCTGGATACTTTAACCCTAACCATCCTGAATCAAACAAGTACATGCATGATTTCAATGGTCCCCTCCGGGGTTTGATGTAACAGTATCGAGTGACTGATGGCACCATGAAATGAAATAAAACCGACGCTTTGACTAAAATTTAACTTCAATTTTTTTTTTAACTTAAAATTATGAAGTGTTCATAGACAAAGCTCTCACCAGGGCCCAATTCATGGCGCTGCTTACCACAGAATTCGGCACTTACGATCTCCATTCTGTGCTAACAAGGCTAGCAGAAAAATTCTGTGCTATCCCTTTGAGCACAGAATCCTTACTTACGGGATGTGCGCAGGCAAACAAGCTGAAATTCCTCACTAACCCATGAAACATGTTCGCTGTAAGCACAGAAGTTGAGAACTTTCTGCTGCGCTAAGCGCCAATATTTCGCTAGCGGTAAGCAGTGCCATGAAATTGGGCCCAGAATTGATGCTCAGCAGAAAAATGTAACGCTAAACGTCAAGAGGAAAAAAAAACAAACGGGTTCCCCGTTTCTGGCACCTACAATTTAGTTACAATACAGTCCAATGTTGTTTTTATATCAACCTGTTTATATATGAGACTTTCTTTTGAAATGTTGATTTTCTTTCAATGTTTCTTCAGGTTTCAGACTTCCCAAAGCGGCACATTCAAGCAAAAAAAAGCCGGCACAAGGGATATTTGATGTGAGGGGAGGAGCTTTTTGTGCAAAACAATAGCACTGTGTTCATACAACACCTGAAAATTGTAACATAAATATCTAAGTATTAGAAAAAGTGGTTCAATGATAGTAATTCAACACCTATTGGACTTTGCCTAACTCCCACAACATGCAAGAGAAGGTGAAGACAAGGTGATGTCTGAAAGTGAAATACGAAACTTCCCGAACTTCCTGCACAATTATTCTCCCCGACGCAGAAATTGGTCGGACACCAGAAAGAACACTGTCTCTCCAATGAGATGAAAGCGATATCAATCTGTGCAGACATGCACATGATTCTCTGGACAGAGTGTGTGGGTGTGGTGAATTGACAAAAGAACCACTTTTTTTTTTGCCCCGCACAGCTGTAACGAACAGACCTACCATTCAGCCTTCATGGGGGGAACCTGAAATCAGATCCTTGTCAACATGTCATGTTTCCAAAGGAATTGGGAAATGCTATTGAAGGGGAGGCTTGAATAGTGGCCCGGATTTCACAAAAGGCTTGACAGCAGACTGGACATACACGGCATATTTTTACACTCAATTCAGCTGCAGGGTGGCAATAAACAATTTAAACTTTTTTTTCCTACATTGTTGATCTGTCCTCTTGACAGATATTCAAAGTCACTCCATGATACCCCCTGAATGACTGAATGAGAGTCCTATCTTTTCCGCTTGCAATTTTGAAATCTTTTTTTTAATTTCCTTCCTCAACTTTTTGATGAAACTCAATGTTGATGAATGTGATCTTCCCAGCTCTAACAAACCCTACATAATGACATAAAGTACCGTATTTACACTCTTTACAATGTGCTGGGGGAGGGAGAAAGGTATAAGAATACAGCTTTCTTCTGCACTCTGTCCCGTTTGCGGCAAGACGCATTCGGATGACGATTCTTCCAGTTTGGCAACGGAACACTAGGCTGAGGGTATCCCCACCCGGAAGTGGAGGTATCAACAGCCGCCCACGACAACTTTTCTTCAGTTCCTCTTGTCCATCAGCGTGAGGCAATCGGGCAAAGTGTCTTTAAATTTGTGGCCAGCCAGTCTCACCGCCGAAAAAACATGGCAAGTCCTGCCACAAGCCCGACGCCTACAGCACCGTACGTTAACGCTGTGCCGATGACATTGCTCAAGAGTTCGTCTTCCATTGCCCTTACTCGATTCTTGTCAAAGAACTCCAGAAAGCCGTTCTGAAAAAACATGCAGACAAAAATAGCTTTTAGTTTACCAGCACATATTTCTGGCAACCTCTTTCCTCTTCAAGTTCCTCTTAAGTTGATGTCATTATTACACATTAACAGGATTGAAGCAAATTTACCTTCAAGCAAACTTGAATCCTCAATCCTGATTGGTCAATCCATAGCAACAAACAGTGTGGGACATAACTGTTTTGCAGTCCGTACTGCACCCTGTGTGTTGTTCAGACACAGCCTATTGCACTATTTTGCTTAAGCAAAACTCACAGCTACAAAATCTACCGTACTTCAAAAGTGGTGCGTTTACATTGCATACTGCTCATCACAATGACTTATGAGCAGAATTGTGGTGCACGTGGAATCCTTGTCTATGTTACTTTTTTTTATGTGCGCACATTTAGTACATTTGATTTTATTATTTAATATCTTTTTTGTGTACAGCATATATATGCATCAAATTTGCTTGACGATATATTCCTTATCATGCTCGCCCTAACGCGACAACTGAAATAAAAATGTAAATTTATGTAACCTTCAAGAAAAGTCCATGTACTGGTACAAGCTGGATGGAATTCCGTAAGGGTATCAAATTTGAAAATTCATATCTTTTCTGAAGACAATGGCTCCCAGAGCCATGTTTCGAAGACGGAACCCTATTTTTTCTGACGTTGGTTGCAATGATCTGCCAACCTTTCTTTTAAATCTCCATTTGCATGGACCTCCAACAACGTGTTTCCATACAAATTTTGCCTGTAGCAATGACCAGTTTTATCAGAGTGACAGCACTGAGAAAGCAGCTATTGTTGAAGATTCCAACTACAACTTGCCGACTACTGGTATCAAACAGTTGGACACCAACAAAAAACACCAGACAACAGAGGTTACCCATGTATGGCTTTGGAACATGAATCTTCAGCGACATTCTGAAAGGATGTATGCAGTATGAATGCAGACAGCAGCATGCGGACCACCGCATCACACAGCTTAAATTCAAACCAAAAATGTGTCTACTGCTACTTCCAACACTATTAAATAAAATTTGTAAGAGAAAAGACCACTTCACAACTGAAATGTACATGTACCTCCTCTGTTCATGCAGCATCCTCACAAAAGAATGACAGTTCATACAACTTCACTGTCTTCAAACATAATCCCTTGCCAAAACAAGCGAACAACATTAACAAAATATAGCTCAAAGCATAACCAAAGAGGGACCAGCACACCAGCAAGTTGGACATTCAACATGCTGCGGTATTCAGCTTTGAATACTGCTGCGCTTCCGACGATCAGTAGGAGATATGTACCAGTCTACAGGCACATGTGCTCCAGGTACGCTGCCTGCACATACGCTACCTGTGACTACTTGAATGCTACAAGCATTGGTACCAGTATCGTTATTGCTCCACAGCTGGGAGGACCCAAAACATTGTGTGGACGCACCACTGGTCACCACAGTTCAGTTTTCCAAAACAAAAGAAAACTCAAACAATGCGGTGCCAACTACGACAAGTGTGTAGAGTGAGGTGTGTAAAGGGTACAAGTACAGGAGATCAGCTACGTGTAATTTCATTGGCTGAATGCCTGAGCCAATGACGGCAAAGTGAGGCGTCACAAAAACCCAAAGATTGGCTAGTTCCCCGTCTCTTCACTGTATTCGAGACACAAAACCCCAAAATTGATCTCCAGTTCAATAAGATTTTGAACCCTCAAAATAGGAAAGAGCAGGATGCGACTTTACTCTCATTTTGTCGTGACGGATCACATTTGTTCACTGAATCTGTACATGTACACGTTAACAGATACTGCAAACTCAGGCTTCAGTCTTTGGTGACAGCAAGTTTTCACATTTTTGGCTGCTGAATACAGCATTATTAATGGGATATGCCCACATGAATTTCAGCCTCTCTTTCAATTTCATCTTATTCAACACCTGGTTTTAGCAAGAAAGACATGAACAACAATCTGGCACCTGACAGTTTTACCAACGGTGCATCGTTAGTTCCAAGGTTTGCCCACTGCGGTCACAGGCAACTTAAAAGTAAACATCTTCAGTCAATACTGTACGTTCATCACTTGGAATTATTAGAATTTGAAAGAGTGTTGACATTTTAATGCACAGTGAACAGTGTAAACAAAATGAGCTGTGCTGGTCGACAGTTGTTTTGTTGGGCAGTACATCTGATCATGCCACTGGGCAACGCATTTCTAACTGCATTCAAATTCTGCAGACAAACGTTGAAAACTGGTCTCATTCCCACTGCGACACATCAAGCACATCACAAGTCTGTGAAAGCTGCGAGTACAAGACAAGTGCCAAATGTCAAGACTAGTACTATACCCTTGACCTTTGGCCCCCCTCCCTACACGCCAGGGGGCCTGGCCTCGTGCCCTATCTCTTCAGCAAGCAAGCGAGTGCGGCCAGTCCGGCACCAACCACTGCAAATTGGCACACGGACGTCACAATATCGGTGACCGTGTCGCTTAACGCCTTCTCCCTTGCTTTGTCGTCGTCAAAGAATTTGGCAAATCCATCCTGAGGCATCAAGCAGGCAGTAAAAGGAAGAGTGAAGAAGAAAAAAATCATGGAGGAATTGATAAGTTTACTTTCTGGAATTTTTTTTTTAAGAAAGAGACATACACATGAGAGGGTTGGCTTACAAGCAGAAGCAATGACTGGCAACCAAAAACCCATAAACATGTGCACTCAGAGTTCAAGTAAGCCATTTCTCAAGGCCAATGACCAATGATGACATCTATTAAGAGAAATTCAACATGTACATGTACAGGTGCCCGTACATTTCAATTCTTTTAAATTCCCTGGTTATTCACCTAAGTCAACATTACGACGAAACACTATACCGTTACTTTCATTTAAGACAGACATGCAAGGTTTCGGTTATGTTTGTGGATGCTGGTTCACCAATCATGTATGCACCAAACCACTCTGAAACCAGCAAACGTGTCAGCACGTGTCATGCATTTTTTGTTGACAATCCAGGTAAATCAAAAGAAAAAAAAACATCATACTTCAATAATTTTTGTTTTAAGTCAGCAAGTGTTTACATTTTCATGTAGTTTGTCAACACCAATTACAGCGCATATTACTTTCATTTTAGCAGAAGTATTTTGTGCATTGTCATAAAATAGGCTGAAATGTGATGTGAACTCAAAGTAAAGTTTTGCGCTTACTCGGGGTGGAGGGAAAAAGCTGAGGCTAAAGTGCAACCAGGAAAGACGGGGGGGGCAAGTAAGAAAACAAAACCACATAAACATGTAGGTCTTGAGGGCAGCACGTGACAAGGCACTTTCTTAGCACACAAAGCACATACGTGTACATGTAAAGACACGATATCCAGACAACTCTTGAAATGCTTGCTATGCATACCAAACAGAACCGGCTGCATTCAGGGAGCAACTAAATATGCAGGTACACTTCTGTTATAAAAACATGCACTTGAATAAACATTCTCCATGCTACGCAAACGGCACATCATCAGTACATGTAACTATGATAACAGAAGCTTGATTTACCGTTATATAAAATCATGTTCAACAGCCCTAACATATAAACTACTTTGCCAGTCATCCATGCATTCCTGGGCTTAACACGACGATTCCCTCATGGTTTTGATCAGGGAAGGGGGGGAAGTCTAAAATTGTTTGCAGTAACAGTATTTGGAAAGAATTTTGATGAAACATCGTCATTGTTGGCTGCAGTAAGGAGTGGCCTGGTATATCTGGATTTATGCCATGAGTGACATTGGCAGAATGGCCACAGCTTAATCCAAATGATTTATGTGAAGACCCTCTACCTATCCCTGGGCAGTGTAAACATTCAATTCCCCAAACGGATCCAACAAAGCATTCTTGAGCCCAACATTCAAACTACGGAGTAGTGAATCGATCATTTTGCTTGAGGAATTATAGTCTTCTTTCAACCAGACAAGTCCATCTACAAATTTCTGTCATTCCTTGTGGTTTTATTACACTGTACATTTATATACCGATACCAGAGCCAAAGTGAGTGCGGAAGAGACGTGTTGGGAACATTCCCACAGCCACCATTAATGACAATGAATGTTGTAATAATGATCATCCAAAGTGATTTGCTCGCTTGAGGGACATTCAGATCTTGCAAATGATGTCTTTTGACTTGGTAAATGTAAGTGCCTCAATTCTCTTGATGGGAAGGGCTTTTTTTAAAAAGTGACTGGATAGAAGTTAGCGGGAGAAAGTGCATCAACTCATCATCAAACCCTATCAAGCACTTAAGAAAAAAACAAACAAACCAAAGATGTAGCTTTGGACGCTGGGTCACTGGCCGCCAGTATGAAGACATGCATCTTCCAATGAAAGCAGACTAAAAACAGCCAACAGCGACTCAATTTGTTTGCAAAGTTCACATTTCTTCTTTGTCCATCATGTGCCATTCGGTTTGTCTTTGTTTTGGGTTGCAACAAGACTGAACTCTTTTGTCTCCACTGGGCAAAAGTCTTGAACTTGAATCACTTGATCAACTGGAATCAACTTGAATCATCCCTACTGGTATTGCATGCGTAACAGTTCACAAAATCTGCATGTTTCTCTGTCAAAGACAAAACAGACAATGGAAATCAAGCAGCAAAGACTGTGCAGTGTCCTACTTGCGTCTTATGTGAGAATTCCATTACCCACTTTAGGATGGATTAGTGACTTCTGTTTGGCTTAAGAATGCCTGCAGAACTGGCTCAGTGGCTGCAAAGGGATCGTATTTTGTGCAGTCAGTGCCGACCGACCTACAAAGCCCAGCCCTGCTCGGGGATAAATTCTTACAATTTTTGTCTCAAATTGTTCTTCCCCATAGTTTCTCATCAAAAGTGCCTGCTGCTAAAGCTATTGGCTGTGTGCAAATCGCTTGAGGGCGCAACATGCTGGTCAGAGTCAGGGAACTTACAAGTCATGCAGGGGAAAGCTGGGCTGGGCTGGGCTGGGCTGGGCTAAGCCGCAAACAGCAGGAGCAAAAGTGTGCTGGTTCCCAGACTCTCCCATTTAAGATAATCTAGATTTCGAAAGGAAGGGGCTGCAGCACCAGACTACACACGAGGATGCCTTTGCTAGATTGAGTCCTAATTGTCTGCAATTTGAAATTACACAAGAGTCTATGGTTGTGGCTGTAGCCGCTTCCCATAGAGTGGTGCCTAATTCAAGCAGCTGCTAAGTATGTATGTAACTTGGACACAGCCGGCAATGCCACAAGCATCAATGGAAGTGGCTGAATCCCCTTCTCAAGTGACACTGGCAGCTGTAGGCAAGCATTCACAAACCAGTCTCCCCTTACTGCTCTGTGCCAAGGACCGCTCTATGGCTAGTTGCAGAATCCTTCCATTGCACAGAAGAGTCGTACACTAACAGAGATGGCTTAGACCCTCCCTCCCTCCTTCCCCGGATACATGCACTGCATGTGTGAACTATAAGCCTGAAGCAGAAAGAGAGCACTTTCACGAGATGCCTCATCCTGAGTGAAAGTGAAATCTCCTCACTTATCTATGCCACACTGACCACAACGTAACGAGAGAATCACAAACACAGAGCGCCAGATAATAAAAGAGACCAAAATATCCAGCCAGTGAACACAACTTCAAAGCACTGACCGCACAGGTTGATCCATCAAAGGCCTTTCTCCAAACCTAAGTGTCATCTTCATTTCAATCTCTCTGTCTGCAATTCCATTATCAGTTTAACACATTTGATATTTCTGTGGTGGCAAATAATGATGCACTGTGGTCGGCACTCCAGAGACTTAAATGTCTCAAAGCTGAAGCCCGAAGATACGTCTACAGAAAGGGACAAAGCCAGGGTTTGGAGAACCACCAACAGATCAGCAACTCTGATAGAGTCATTCCCTCGGCCATCCTTACCCAGCCTTGGTGGTCGTTTATCCACGCAACCAACTTGGTGTCAATATATCTGGACGTCCAACCGATGACACTAGGGACTAACGTCTCCATGTTATTGGATGCACAGTGCAAGGCCAGTCGGCCACTGAATGTGATAAAGGCTGCTATTCTGCCCCAGGACATACCTGCAGATGAGATGACCAAAGACAAACAAACAAACAAAACAAGATACATGTAAAACGCAGAGTTCATTACAAGTATTCACTTGCAAGTTAATGCTAACTTCCTAAGCATTCTTACCAAAGCGTCCCCTAAAAACCCTCTGGGAAACCTCCAACATCTACCACCGTACAAGGAAACAATTGAGGGAACAATCTGTGTACATTGTAACTTTCCAGAGACTTCAAGCTGAATGTCAAGTACTAGCCCAATACTATAAGGGCAGGGCTTCACCATCCCCACTCTTACAGAAATTCTCCAAAACCTGCTAGTGGATTTCGTTGGAGATTGCAGGATTTATGTACATGTGTAAGGATTACAGAAGGCACTGAAAATTATAACACATCAAAGGATTACCTTACTTCTGCATTACAGTCCACAGTGACTGATGTATTAGCTTGTAAAAGAATAGACACTGCAAAAAAAAATCATCCAGCAAAACGAGGCATTACATCGTTTTTTTTCTCCTCAATTGTTGACTCACATGTCCCCCTCTGCCCATTTTCTTGGTCCTTAAAGAGTTCATCTGCGAGATCCTTGAACTTTGCATACGCTGTTGTTTCGCTGATTTGAAGCTGCTCGCAGCATCCTGCAAAGAATTCGGGATTCTTGCTTTCTATTTCTTCACCTGCCAAAAACAAAAACAAAACCAAAAAACCTTTATCACTGTGCATGCAAATGCACACCTTGGAAATTAAATGTAATGGTAAACATGTTGCAAGGGAAAAAGTTCAACTTTCTGACTGATAAATGGGGACTTTTGGAGACACATTTGAAGAGCATGTACCAAAGTGACTTCTGCAACAAGATCTAACGTATGTAGTCTATACCCCTGTGCAAAAATGCACCCCATCAACAAAATGACAACAAACCTTGAAGGAATCATCATCTACAAAAAAATACCAGCAATCAGACCTTCACTGGTTTTGAAAAAAAAACATTTGTATCCAGATGCTTATTTCAACAGTAACATTTGCCAAGTGACAACGACTTTTTTTCCCTGCAACACACAGCCGATTTTTCATAATGGATGGTTTGCCGTACGATAAACAGTACCTGTCCGTGTACACGAGCACTCTATGAATACTAGTAGGTTCAGTTTGCCAATGTAGAATTTTTCAAATTGTACACTTGTCCCATACATGTACACGTACATTTCCTCTCTTGGTCTCCTTCTTCAAAAGCTTTCTTTTGACTTTGTTTTTGTCTGTTTTGGACTTCTGCCCTGCTTTAAAATCCTTCCCAGAGGCAATACTTTTCCCCCTCACCTCAATTTACCGTAATTTCAAAACTCCCAGCTGGTAAAGACATGTCCATGTACAGGTCCCTCATGCCCAGAAATTTGTTGACAAGTCCTAACTGATGACGGTTCTAGTTTTTCAGCTGTTTACAGACACAAAAACTTTGACCAGTAATCCAGTAGATGAAATGAAAATAATTCCTGGCTGCCATTCAAATCTTCAACACCCCCTCCCGCAAAGAAATGGTCTCCCTCTCTCCTTCCCCCTCAGGAACTTCCTGTGTTGAAAGCACACAGCCATTCAATCTCTTTCAGACAGTGCACCATTAAGAGCCAATCATCCTTCCATTTGGGGATTTTTTTTCCTTTTACCGCGAATGGACTGGGCCTGTGCTCAATTCTCCTATTCTTATTTTCCTTCAAAGCAAGGGTGTCCTGTGACACATATCATGTTTTTCCTGAAACTGAACTCCCTTTTGTATCGAAAATTCACTTCGTTTGGATCCTGTTTGTCCAGAGTCTTCTAGCTGGCCAGTGTCCATTATTGCAATTAGAGCTTCCAAGTTTAGCAAAACATGGTAATAATCAGTTTCCAAAAGTAGTTCTAAATTGAGCACAAATTGATATCAATGACACTGAGCAGACTATAAGGAGACAAGAAATGAGAGAGATAAAATATCGTGAGTTCAGTCAACTTTCCCTTGAAGTCACTCTGAGCATGCCTGTGTTACCATAAATTAATATTCAGCCGTTCAAACAGTACACTTTCCAAAACCCTTTATCCTTTTGGTAGGATAAAAGTGCATGTAAATCCTACCTCTTGTATTTCCCCCATTCAATGCCAAAGACTCACATCTATATATGGTTGTTTTGAATTTCAATTATTTACCCTCGTACAGGTAGCTTCTTAATACTTTTAATGATAAGCACACAATCGGTGGCCACTGTTTTTCTGAGAAAAAGAAAAATGAGACAAGCATGAATATTACCGGTACAAAGTATATGTACCTGTTTGTTGAATCATATTCACACACTGTACATGTACTGACACGTGTCCAAGACCACAGTACACATGTACATGTACATGTGGGCATGTTTACAAGTACAGTGTATTCAAATTACACATTTATATTCATACTTGTATTCAGATCGACTCTGATGTGTTTATGGCTCCTGGGTTTTCTTTTGAAAGTCTGATGCATCATTGGTATTCCCCTTCACTTCTGTTGGCACCCTCTTTCCTAAAATTAGGAATTACCTCATTGTCAGGCACACACAGGATAAACTTCTGACTAATACAATTGGACCCCCAAATGCAACGATAAAAAAAAACCACGGCCCCAGCTTTCCGAGAAAAGAATAAAATGCTTCAGCCAGATTTGCTGAGCTTCAGCTTGTGGTTTTGGCCAATCTCCAAGTGTCCCCTTTTCCCAATCTCTGCTGAGTAGTGGTGGTGCAATACCTGTTTTGGGTGTGCAATACCAGTTTTGGGTGTGCAAGACTGAATGGAAAAAACAAGGGGAAGCACAAACTCTGATTAAATGCATTCATATTACATGTCTGTGAGCAATCATCACATGTCAACTGATTCAAAGTCCGAGGTCAATGAACTAAAGTTTGTTGGGAAAAACAAACTCAACACCACATGGTCATCATTGTTCTTACTAATTGATTTGCACCAAAAAAGCCCTGTATCGCACAGTGTTGCGAACGTGAAGTTGACGAGTCTTCTGTCATTAATTTATTACTCGTACACGTACCGGTACATTGCATTCTGTAAACACAAATGAACAGCAGTGCATGTTTTTGTTTTCTGTGTTCCAAAGGTACATGTAATTTCTTTTAAAAACAAAACTATCAAATTCTTCATTATTGTTATTATTCTGATTCCTGTTATTATTATTTATTTCTGGTAATGACACCAAGGATTCCTCCAAAGCGCCCTAGGCACTGCAGCTCGCAGGCCTGAAGGAACCTGTAAAGAGGACACAATGAGATGCAGTTACAGTTTTAGTGGTGGGCGGAAAACCCAGAGGAATATTCTGGGTAAATCCACGAAATCAGGTACATGTACATGTACATGTGGGGACTGAAAACCCAATTCCCATGTGGACTGAGCCAGGAATTGACCCGGACTGCAGAGGTGGAAGGCAGGAAAGAACCACAAGGCCCACCTGACTCCCCATTAATTTCATTATGTGTTCTAGTACCACATATCAGCCTCTGTGAAAAGAAAAATGAAGGCAGCATAAATGCAGACAACTTAAGGGTCCAAAAACCACTCATCACTGTAGCATTAGGGTCTACATGTACATGTACACATCAAAATTGCTTTTAGCAAGTCCTGGAGTAAAAATTGAAACACTGCCAATATACATGAGCAACACATGTCTAGACAATTTGGACATGACAATGCATCAAATTATAGCAGTGTTTCTAGAATTTCACCTCAGTTCACATCTGTGCACCTTAACAATGTACAATGTACATCCAGGCCGTGTACTGCAATTTGCTTCCAATGGACTGGTCCATGGTGTATTGGTATTTATGCTTGTGTAATTTAACTGTATCCTGTCTGCACAGGGCAAGGTTAAGTTTGTTATTGATCAGTTATGACAAAAAGTACATGTAAGTGATCGTGTACCAAATTTAATTTCTTTTAGGTAAAATGGAAACTGCATACAGGTATACAGAACAAAAGCAAGAATACCACTTGACAAGGCCAAAAAAAGTCTCTGGTGACATAGCTGTTTTTTTTTTTTTTACCCTCACTTTTTTCCCCTGGAAATGAGTGTAAATAACACCAGATGTCCAACGCAACTGCATGTGCAGGTAATGCTGGCAGCTACCAACACTAAAAAAAATAGCCCGGCAGCCCGAACTCCCACCTCCCCTGTATAAAAGCATTTTCAGCGTGTACCAGTACATGTACACAGGATATCAGACCACCTCATTTGTCTTGTTCCCAGGTGTAAATGTACATGTATAATACAGAAATGATGTCATCTGAAAAAGAGGGACCGACTAAATGTCCATGTACCTATACCCAGCAAGAAATGAGACCGAGGGGTACCCCCCCCAACATGTCCAATCCCTATACACATTCCAGACTATTGTTACTTAACACATCCCCCCAAGATGTCAGAAAGGAATTCCTCAGATTCCTGCAAGACAATGACCAACACAAAGCAGGGGGGGTTCTCTCCGTCTCATACCTTGCTGAATATGTATGTACATGTACCAGTACCCGTAGGGGAAACTAGAGGGCCTCCTTTCATATTAATTAACCGTACCCTATCAAAAACATGTTAAATTACACAGTAGCAGAATTCCAGTCGATGAAGCAAGTGTGGCAGCTTTTGGACATCGTTTTACACTAAATCAATTTTGTTTTATTTTGCCAACACGCAGGTCTACAGCGACGCGTGCGCTGACCAGAAACCAGAGAATTTTTCTTTTGGGCCTAACAAAAAGAAGTTAAAGAAGAACGCAAGCCTGTACATGTACATGTATGTGACTGGTCAAATGTTTAAATACCAATATACATGTACCGGTATGTACATGTACTTCAAATAAAAATCAGTTTTTGGGTCAATTGTTCAGCTTTTTGGTACAGAGCACTGTACGTGTGTACTCACTTAACAACTATCCAAAACACTAGGCACTACTGGTATATGTACATGTACCTCAGGCAAGATTTTGCAGAATTGCTCCTGGCGTGGGCCAATGAAATCATATTACCCCTAAAAGCAGGTCAAAATTTTCAGAAAATGTCCTTCACTCCCCCCCCAAAAAAAACACAGATGAAAAAAAGAACCTGTCTTTTAAGGAGAAGTCTTAAACCTGAAAGTGATGGTTATATTTCAGTGTGCCAGAAGCAAGGGTGGACCTCAATCACCTTGCACATGTGAAGTACATTTATGTACATGCACAGGTACGGTTTGTGTCACAATATCCCAAGCATAGCCTGACACGCAAGAAAAAACTCTTGCTTAAAGCACATACTAGTACGAGTGGAGACAGCTCCTTCAATAACAATATCGATTTCACACCTGCAGTCAAATACAGAAAGCCCATAAAATGAAGACCGTAACTTGTGCGTTTAAAATTTGCAGGCAAAACATGTTTTTTCCAGATAGTGACAAACACCATGCCCTCTCTGGAGGGCATGTTTCTGTGTCTCGGTATTCTCTGGATGTCTACTTGTAAAAGTACACGTAGCTCAGAATGCATTTGAAGTCTCCCAGGCACACCACATGCAAGAAAACAATTCCTTTTTTTCACAACCTGCCATCAGCTGTGACTGTGAGGTGGGGATTCCGACAACAGATAATGAATGTACATGTACATGTACGGTGTAGTCTTCTGTCAGCCAGGCATAACTTGCAGGTATATGTACATGTATACTGGTATTGTACGATCATGCGATAAAAATAAGTTCATTTACCTACTGTGAGTGTACATGTACACGTACATGCACATGAACACTTCAGTACATGTACATGCAGTACATGTACATGTACATGTACATGAGCAGCATCATCAATGATATCATAATGCCTGTCTGACCTGCCAATGCTTACATGTAAGTGCACCTAAACAAACTACTCAGTGTCCACATACATACACTGTACATGTACATGTAAGTACATGTACATGTACATGTGCAGGATTGTACATGTACAGGTATGTTTATTTTCTCTAGCGCTATGCAAGGCATGTACATGTACCATACCCGTAAACTGTACATGTACAGGACACATGTAATACATTTATGCAAAAGTCCCGGTATACACAGCAGGTGGGTCTGTCCACACTAAAAGACACATTTGCATGACAGAAGTTTATTCTTGAAGATAATGTTTATCACATGGGCAGCCACTTTATTTCTTAAATGTGAAAATTAAATTCAAAACACAAATCGAAAATTACCTGCAATGTATGATACAAATACTCTTTTTAGTTTACTTTTAGAAACTTTCATTAACTCATAAAAACAATTCCAGTGTAGATGACACTGAAATTTATTTCAAGAAAATTATGTTACATTTGTCACTGGACAGACATCACGTTTGTCACATGGATAAGGTTTGTAACATGGACAGACATTTTTCTGGTGTTTGAACGAGAGCATGAGAGCAGAATTGTTCTTAAACCAAACTTATTTGTTTTCAGTTTTCAAAATCATTTTTGTTAAAAAGACTATTAAACTTCAGTGAGAATGAACACTACGCAAGTTTTTCTCAATGAGTAACGTTTGTCACATGGACAGCAAAAACATAACGTTTGTCACTTCGTACAATGGGGACAGACAGTCTTCTCACTTTCATTTCAGCAAAATGAACCGACTTTTTCTGAAGAATTGTTCATTATTTTATTTTATTTGTTTTTTTAATAAATGTACAAGGTGTTTCAAAAAAAGATAATCCAACTTTATGGGGTTAATATAGCTACATGTACATGTATATGGCATCTCACATAGCATTTTGAGGGCCACAGCAATCAAATTGAAGATACGTGTAAGAGCTTTCAAATGACACCTTTCTTGCCTAATCAAGTTATTGCATAAGTGAATACCAATTGATTGAAATCACGGCACCAAAACTGCACTGATTCACTTATTGAGCCTAGTCCATTTCACTTGACCAATTGCCACACCTTGATTGTGAATAATGTCTTGCCTAGTTATGCAATGGGGTTAATTCAAAAGGCCTGACAATCCCATGTTCATTATGGCCATCAAACAAGCTTGGTATCACGTGTAAGTGAACCAACCACATTTTTGCACCCTAAATTCTGGGTGATGGTGCTCAATCATGCATGGCCCTGGACAAGAAACCTCTGTGTCATTTTAACGCTCATAATCTGATGACATGATCCTTGCTGAAAGGTACATGTAGATAGTACATGTACTGTATGGTCGTATTGACCCCTTGAAGTTGGATTTCCTTTTTTTTTAAACACCCTGTATATGTACTCATACATGTAAGATAAGTCTTCTAGGATTATTAAGAGGGAAAATGTGGTTGTGACAAACGTTACAAAATAGTGGATAGACATTTGCAATTCCTAAAATCAAATCTTAGTTTTGTCATCTGATAGAAAAAACAACAACTAATATGATGTAAAGTATTATTGTAAAAACTTTTCTCAGGAAGAAATATGTTTTTGTTGAAGTTATCTGCTCAAGGAATGGCAAAATCAGCCTGTTTCATGTTTGTCATGGTGGGCAGACACCGTGGCGTACATTATTCCATTAATTACTGGTACATGTGTAGCTCTCCTTAAATTCCAGTTTAAGATAACTTAAAGCAATAACAAGCCATAGATTTTGACATATTTCTCAAAAGTTACACCTGTAGTATCCATGTTTTAACAGATGAATTGCTTTTCTCTATAAGAGTCAGTGGTATTTTAGATTATAACCTGAAAAGCATGAACTGACACATGTCCCACCAGAACCCCTAATAAAAGATGGACATTTTCATCAAGATCCTGATTATTTTAACAAAGAGCAACAACCAAAGCCTATTAAACAGTGTAAACTACCACACATGTATATCTCCATAATTATCCATGTACAAATATCAGTAAAATTGTTTAAGTTAATTACTTGACTTTCAACACTGTTAAAGAAAGAGATGATTTTGGTTAAAAATGTGCAAATGTGTTTTTTAGTGTGGACAGACCCATGTACATGTAAATGCTGCATACATGTTCATACAGTACAGTACGGTAAGGTACATGTACATGTATATACATGTACAGTACACTATGCAGGTGCCGGTACATACATGTACATGTATGCTTTTTTTTTCTTTTCTTTTCTTTTGAATCTTCAACTGGCAATGAAGGGTAAAGTCAGTCAGTCAATTAGGCAGATGGCAAAGACTTCAAGCTACCAAATAGCATAGCTTTCCTTCAGAAGGGAAGGATCTGTGTGTTCAGTGCGGTCCGAAATGAATGCTCCAACTTTGGAACTGAAGCGCCGTTTCCATTGTGCATTGCTTAAAAAACAAACATGGGAAGGGATCGAGGTTCATAAGCGGTACATGTACCTGAACCAGTATGTAACTTTATTAAAGAGAACCATGACCCCCAGCCCATCCTGAACATAATGCAATGCAGCCTATTGGCAATTGGTCTTTTCACACTACAGCCCTGGGTGAACCCAAGACTGCCCTTGGTTGAATATTGACTTTTTAACCAAACGTTCAAACCAGCATTGTTTCTACATTTGTTTCGTGTGAACTGAGCTTATCGGGGTAAGATCAATCTAGAAATGAGCATAAACAATTTTTAACCCTGGTTGACAAAGCTCAACCCCGGTCTGGAACAGGGTTGAGTTCAACCTGGGGTTCAACTCAATCTCAGGGTTGATGCAGGGTTGGCGTGGGGTTGAAACAGTTTCAAGTAGGAATCGTTGCCACTTTTCAACCCTGCATCAACCCCAAGATTTCTCCAGTGTGAAAAGGTCTGAATGTGATCAAGTACTGAACAATTCAGAGAGCCTCCTGACACAGAGCAAGAGCACTGACATCTTTATTTGTATCATTTGGCTAAAAGTCTGGCTGATTAGAGTTTGGGTAACACAGTTTAAACCAGTTCATGGTCTTCATACACGTAGGAAAGGTCTTAAAAAAAAAAATCATGAAGTACCAGTACAGCCATCACACGATCTCTCATAGGACCCTGAATTTAATATTTGGAATCCAAAAGAAAATTATCAAGTCGGATGCTGAACCAGTTTTTCCTTCTGCACATTTTGACGTCTCACTGAATAACAACAGCAGCACCACTAATAAAGCAGCGGTCATCTGAATGCAAAAGGACGCGGATCCCACACAGAACTTAGTCCTTAGTTGCGTAATGTAAAAAGTAGACATGAATACCAATGCAGGCATGTGTAATGAAATTTGGCTTTCATATGATTAAACTAAAAACTGCTGCATGGACATGTTTAGCCAGCCTACACGTTCGTGTACGAGTACAGTGTACATATACATGTACACCACTGTACATGTACCAGTACATGTACAGTACCTCTGGTGGGCTGTGATTAAAAAACCAGACTTTACATGTACCGTATCTATGCATGTTACACGTGTTATGTACATATTCCTTGACTTACTGGTTCAAACACCATGAACAGCATTACAGACCATTATATGAATATTACTGGTCAACTGATGCAGATGTTGGAAACAATAAACAGCATGAGATGCAGAGACTTTGACTGTCTTTCACAGAGAGAGAAATACTTGAAACACCCATAGTGGATGCTTTCTGTTTTTTGATGTGTTTAGCCGTGTTCCCATTGGACTTTTTTGGTTAAGTTACCGCGACTTTCCCATAGAATTAAAAAATTAACTCCAATGGAAATACACAGTAAACTAACGTGCCTGTCAACTTACCGTGATGCGATATACATGTACATGTAAAAACTAACGGGCCGAAAAGGGTCGCGGAAGATTACCGTGCCGTCACGGTAATTGTAAGTTAACAGGGGTGCAAAAAGTCCAATGGGAATAGTTCCCATACAATGTAGATTGACCGTGACCACCTACATGTACGAGCCACAGACTACTGTCTACACAGAGATCAATAGTGAGCACACAAAAATGGTTGTATGGTTCCCAGTCTCCAGCTCTGTGTGTATAGTACAGCAGCATGCCGCGCACACACAGTGAAGTGTGACGGATAAAGCTACCGGTGCATGTACATGTATACACACATTGTTTACAGGGCTTTTCCTGTATGGGTTCATCTTATTTGAGGCACATTTAGCCAAATTTGTCTGATTTTGTAGTTTTAAGGTCAGATGTTGCCAGTTTCGTCATGATTTGTACAGTGCAGGCAATGTAACCAGCTGGTCTTACTACTAAGCCTGCATGTAACACAGCGAATAAACATTCTGTTATGGTTAAAAAAAAAAAGTCCACCTGAGAATATGCGGTAGATTGACACGAAGGAATGTCGCGGTAAGTTTCCAAGTGCCCACAGAAGAAAAAGCCCAATGGAAACATTTCTTTTAACAAATGAGTACTGGTAGTGAAGTGCAAGAATGTGCCGTACGGTACAGTACAGTATAATTACACACTGAACAATGTACATTGTACACATGTACATGTATGATGAAACTCACATACATGTACATGTACATGTATTTACCCTGAAAATGTAAAACTACCATTCAACAAACTGTAAGCTACCTGTACCAGAACGTGTATTGCTGATTGGCACCACAAAAAAAATGTGGGTTGTTATAATTCAGGAAAAGATAAAATTTCATTAATGTCTGGACCTGCAATAAAGTACCAGTACTGTACTAATGTGCAGAAACTTGAGTGGGACCCAAAAAAAAAAAACAGAAAGTGAACACATCCCACACATGACATTTAAAGTGAAAACTCCAGAGGACTCCTAGCTTGTAATAACACGGTCAAAAACAAGCCATCACGTCTAGCCGTCTGCCAAACACAATAGTCTGCAATAGAAGACTGGATAAACTGCGACGGCTAAAATTTCCTTTGCCCGGATGTTCAACTCCATGCATTTGTTCCACCCCAGCAAAAGAAAGAAGACTCATCGGATTATCTCCAACAAGAAATCTCAGTGTTCTCGCCAACATTCAAGGATTCCCCGAAGCTCCCTTGATTAAAAAAAAAAAAGCTTTTCAAGATTTGCCTCATGGGCTGAGATGGCAACTCCCTCACTTCATGAGAGTACAAAGTTGTACAATGTACACATGTGCAGGTAAAGTACATGCACCGGTCCACTATGGCAGGTTCTTTGCTCCTCATATGAAAACAGAAACCCTGGGACTGAAGCTGAGGGCAGACTATTAGATCTTCCACAGATCTACAATGCAAATTCACAACTTGACAAACTTTGGCGACATCTCCCTCCCCCCCTCCCCGTTTGTTTGCTTTCTTCCCAGGCACTGTATGTGTGGAGCATAACAAGAAACTTTTCACCGAACTAAAAGCATGTACAGAGATGTGCAAAAGTCAGTTCAGAGGTGAGCTTGCGCAGAAGAAATTGAAATTACCGGTAAACGGCCAGAAGAGCTACCGATATGCACATATTTTACAAATTAAATACATGTACAGTACCAAGTGCCCATGCTCTACTGTCTTCACAATTTATCTAAGCACCGGTACATGTACAAAGAAGTTAAGTGCACTCTATGGTATGAGCATAAACAGTCTGCAGCATTAATATTTAGCAGTATCGCAGTAATTTTTATAATCCAACTGATCTGAATGCATCATATACACCTTGAAATAAATGCATTCACATAATAAAACATTGTACCGGTACAGGTGTGTATGTACAAACTACATGTAAATTCTGGACTGGCTCCAATCTCCCTGATACAGGGTAATACTGTTTTCATTTTGTCGCATTAATTACTACAAGTAGTTTGTCTACATGTAATTTACAATAATCCCGTTGAGGGCAACATTTTGTCTCGGAAAATACATGTATCTCATCCACGCACGAGTTCTGCTGAGTAAAAGACAATTGCAGCCAAAAAAAAAACAACTTTGGATGACCAAACCCCCTCTCCTCGAAATGTTGCCTTCATTTACAAGAAGTAAACACAAGCAAATTTGATTCCAAGAGTTGGAAGCTAGCAGCCTGGTATCCCCAGGCAGCATCCCAAATCCACACCATTATCTATGTCGTAGGGGGTTCACTCTCTGCACGTGAATTGCGTCTGCCACCCTGCTAAAATCTAAGGCCATGGGAAACACTGTTTTTTACCTACATTGTATGTTCAACCCAAAAAGACACGACCCTGGGATTTCCCAGGTTCGGGCCAGGAAAGCGCAGCGCAGCTCCCAGGGATGAGATCTGAGAAGTGAGGCAAGTACATGTACCACTAGGTAAGTAATGCACAATACATGTACATGAGCAGGGAAAGCAAGAACAATACGACAGAGTAATAGGGCAAGTTAAAATGTACTCAACAAACCTATTTCCCGCATTCTTCTGGCCACCATGTTGAAGGGCTCCCGGCTCACATGTCGGTAGCTCTCCAGATCGATATCGCCACGTCGTATTCTGTTGATGCAGTAATCCTCTATGTACTGCTTGGTGACACTGTCGCTCATCTGTTGGCAAAACAACAAACAAAGTTGTTCAGACTGAGAGCTGCCTAATATCATGCTCTGAAAGCTCCGATCTGCTCTCTGGAAGTCAGCTGCAAGGGAACGCACAAACAGGGTACATTATAGGTGTACAATGCACGTACAGTTAATTTTCCGAAGTTAAACATCTGTGATCGGGGACATTTGTGGATGCGTGGGAACAAAGCATGATTTCCCATAAATATCATTCCCAAGACTGAATGCACATCCGGACTCCGAAAGAACACGTACCGTACCTAATCTTTTTGTGTAATATTTTACATGTACAATGTATGCACTGCACTGCATACCAGTAACACTCGTACATAATATTCGTACATGTACGTGTGCACATGTGTTTCATTTACCGTAAGTTAAGGTACCTTTGCATGGTCTCAAGATGAACCTCTTGAAAATGACACCTGTTGGTCTAAATGTACATGTTGTAGGCCCTACATGTACATGTGGTACATACCTTTTCTCCTTGGTGTAAGAAAAAACGTGAACAAGGAGTAAAGTTCAACGCAGATGTTCGTGCACCGCTTTATTTATAGTGCGGTGTTTATACATGTACATGTACAGTACAACGGTACATGGTACAGTACCTTATGTCAGGCACGTTATGTTTGTGTTACTGGTACATTAACACACAGTATAAAGTCTCAGTTGATCACTTAATACATGTAAGTGCTATATTTTCCCTGAAATAAAATTGATCAGACTTTTAAAAACTGTTTCAGTAATCTTAGAGATTTGGCACCACATCAGCTGTCTGAGTCACTGTTTCCATGTACACGTGTATAAATGTGCATACCCCGGGTACCAGGGGTACGTGTGCGGTACGTGTAAGTATATAACTACTGGTACCATAGTCACGTGCAGTAAGCTTACCGTCATTAACCTTGACTTTTTCTGACCCCAAAATAAGAGGCTGTACTTTACTGCAAGGCCAAAAAAAACACTGATCCAGAAAGCATTGATTCTGAAAATGGCATTGCTCATTTCACAGAAAAGAATTTAGAAAAACCCTTGACATCAGTTTTCTACCAGCATTTTGCATCCATTTCACTAGAATGGCTTGCAGTAATTGATGAAAGCTTATAAAGTTTGATGGGCCCATCGGCACTTTGCGAGCCCATCACAGAGCCAACAGCATGCTTTCTGATTGACATGTAGGGCCAGGCTCTATGTAATATGTTGCATTCTCTGTCAGCTGACAACACACCACCAGTATCCATGAAGCTTAAGAATGCGGTCTGATGCCTGGGTTAACTTTATACAATTTTGCATACAATGTTCATGCCTCCTGGTTTAAATTGAATTTGTACACGGATTGGTAAGGTACGGTACAGACATTTGAAGCAAGATATGGGACGGAGAGACCCCCCCTCCTGCCCTTGTGTTGGTCATTGTTTGATCGGAAACTCAGGAATTCTTTACAGACTTCTAGGGATTGGACAGGTAAGGGGGGTACCCCTCCGTCCCATATCTTGCCTGGTATAGGTACAGTTGGGACATTTCCGGTAGCATTTTCAAACCAGGGCGCCTTATAGAGGGATTTCACATTAGCTCCATCTGTGCATATCCGTATTGAAAGCGAGGCTCTCTGTTTGAACTTCATCGAGCGCGCCCGCGGAGTCGACACAGTACACTGTACATGCAGTATCCGGTTCGTAAGTGTGGCGCCACTTCAGTTTAAACCACGCCCACTGCACAAGATACATGACCATCGCAGGTGCATTAGCTTGCGGTAAATTGCCGTTAGTTTTTCTTTTGATTTTACGTGTTGAGACTTTTCCATTAAAAGTTGAAGCCTGGAAAGTCTTAATTTAACATACCTTTATGTATTTTGTGTCTTGACTCCTCACTTCCCATCGTCTGATCGTATTAAGAATTGAAGCTGACACATACAGCCTCATTTTCAAGTGCGGAAATGCGCAGATCGATGCTAAAAGCGTCGTATTGGGATCCCTCTATTTATCCAAACCAATGTGTGTGACACTGCCCTTTGCATACCGTATACAATGCACTGGTACATGTACTGTACATGTATGACAGCTCATCTGACCATGATAATGGTCTAAATCTCAGGGCATTGACCTCCAAGAAGTTCCTGTACCTTACATGTATTTCACCTCTGTATCTGTAGTGAGAAATGCATTTACTGTACTTTCCGCAATGTTCATGCACATGTGCATGCAGCCTAACGGGCCAGGTACATGTACATGTAGTTCTGGAGCCACAGTGGTGCATTTATGTACATGTACCAATAGGGCTACGTTATGTAACAGTTTGTGTTACTTGTATACGTGCGTGTACATGTTCATGGATGTACAGATGTACATGTATGTACCGGTTACAACTGTACAAGTACACATACTTATTGGTACACTGTAAATGTACAGGTACATAAAAATAAAGCAAATATGGTTTGTGCAAAATTCACTGAAATTGGAGGATGGAGGATCATTGAGATTAATAAGATGAAACTTTTGCCTCAAATATTCAAACAGACATTTCTACACCTGTCCATAGTTTACATGTACATGTTGGACAGTTATTGCATGTAAAGGCAAAACAAAGTCGCACACATCGATTTCAAGCATGTGCATCAATTGTTTTTTTTCTCTGCAAGAGTTGCAACATTGCTCTCTATTACCACACTGTCTCAACAGTTTTGTGGGCAGCTAGATCGTTTACTAGGGGCGATAGATCCCAATGTGACAGTGTTGAACAATGATAGCAGACTATGGACATAAAGTTGTTGGTTCTCAGCTTATAATCACAATGAAGCTGGTCTAGTCCCATGATTAGACAAGGTGTATCTGCAGTTGTCTAGTCATGGGACTAGACCATCTTGGCGGAGGGAGGGAAAAAAAAGTCGCACCGCCACACCAATTCTGGAACAAATCAGTCTGACCAGAGGCAAACTAATATTTGGGGGGGGGGCATAATATTACCGTTAGACCAACATGTACCGGTACGTACACATACATGTACATGTACAGTGTATACTGGACCCGGACATAATAAATTTTAGTACATACATGTACATGTGCTTCTTACTAGTAGTTCAACAAAATTGGGGATTCATTTCAAGGAACCATTCAACTACCATTATGGTTCTCCTTAAAAGAAATAGCTCAGAAAATTGCACGTTTTGGTCCTAACACTCTCTATGTGTACATGTACATGTATGTTTGAAAATGTGTTGTCCCCCAAAACTACTGGGTACATGTACCACATGTGTACGCTATGGCATGCATACCGGTAGCACATCAGCCTAACTGCAGCATCTCAGCACATTAGTAAGTTGTGCAGTGCACTGTTTACATTGTGTACGGTAGCTGGTTGCTGGCCAGGGCATGTCAAAAGTTGTCTACACATGATAAGTACATGTACGGTACCCTGCTAATGAAATAAACAAGGTGCATACCCGGTACGTGTATGGTGAATGAAGGGTACCGGTACATGGAATGGCCACAGTCTCTTCACAAAAATCCTGAGTAACTTAAAGTGTTATTCTTTGCCGCTTCCTAAAAACATTACGAGTGTGTCCACAGTACTGTAGAGAGGTAATACTGCTTACCACGAAGTGGATGTCTGCACGCTGCCTCTGGATGTCAACATGTGATTTGAATTCCTCAACGAACTGCTGGCTAGTTAAAAAAAGAAATCTTGGAGAAAGCAGGATCCATCCATTTAAGGACGGGGTATTAATTTCCTGCTCCCGGTGCTTCCGACACCGTCCAGTTTGATGTCCGTTTTGGAACAGCCCAAAGAAGTGGGACGATTCTGGAGGGGGGATACAATTCGTCACCGCGTCCAGCCATCATTTTGTCTCGCCAGCATTGAGCAAGAGCACCGACCGCCTGGTAAACATGCGAGTGTTGCAGGCTGTTGGGAATCCTATCCGCGACGATGACGTTATTGGACAGAATGTTGCACTCTATGCCGTACGGTAGAAATGATTCACGCTGAAGCCCCAAGTGCAAGACTGACAAGTAGTAGGCATGTAGGAGACTCACGAGGGACTTGTCATGGGCAAACTGAACCATTGGGAGACAGGAGAAATACCTGTTCTCTTATCCATTTTCCTATCCTCTTTTTCATTGTTTCTGAGGCCGTTTCATTGCTTACTGGAGTGAAATGAAATTAGATATCATCAAGAATAGTGTCGGACACCAGTAGATGTACATAGACATGTACTGTGCAATGTGCGTACATGTATTAATCCACTTTTCGTCCAGAGTAGTTACATGTGTACATTACATATACACTGTATATCGTACATGTATATCATACAGCTTCTAGGGAACAAGTACTGCATGCCAAAATGTACTGTACATGTACTGGTACATGTACATGTAGGCCTACATGTACGGTACATGGACAGTAGGCCTACCGGTATATGGATGTAAATTTATATGTGAATTTAGTGCATAATGTATACATAGCATGTACCTGTACAAAGTACATGTACATCTACAGTGCCCTACATGTACACACGTTCATGTGCGCACGCGGTTGACAATGTGCATGGGTATCACTGTCCATCTGATTGCAATACGGCGCATAATGACTATGGCTTGGTTCATGCATGGTCCATGGTCTGTGGCTAGTGCATGGCCCACGGTTTGTGGCTGGTGCATTTCATTAGGGAAATCCTGCTTCTGGCGGAACAGTGTACTGCAAAATAATATCCGTCTACAGATCAAGCTCCTTGTCAAATGTCCACGCATGAAAGGAACTTTTTGAAGTCCAAAGGGTCTGTGAACAAATACCCGGTACTCAACGCACTACCGGTACACATAACGGTACATGTACATGTAGCATATTGTTTCTGTATTTTAAAGTTATTTTTTCAGTTTTATTTTTTCAGTTTTATTTTTTCCTCTTTGTTAAAGGAACATGAACATGTACCAGTGGGTGACACGATTGGTAAAATCCCCAAAATGGGACTGTTGTATAATCCAGGAATAGATATATCTTATTTGAAAGTACATGAACTAGTACCGGTCCAAGTACACATATACGTACCGGTAAATAACAAGATCTTTGATTTAACCATTTAAAAATGCTGCTCTGTTTTTTTTCGATTTTTTACAAAGCAGTTGACTCAAAGATGAAAGCTGTGCAGTAAATCTTACACACGTACATGTACATGTACCTCACAATTAGCCAATATTGCGACATTACGGAAAAAAACCAAACGTGTCACCTCCCTTTAAAATCTAAACATTTAAAATTTAAACATTTAGGAAAATTTGAAAATACTGACTGAAGATTGAGAGGCAAACACTGTTTTTACTCTTTAAAAAAAAGACATTACAAATGGGTGCATTATAATGAGTACACACATGTACATGTAGGTACATGTACCAGAGATAATAGCAAATAACATGCAGAAAGAAAAGGTGATTGGCTGATAACGGAATTATAACTATGAGATGATAAGATCAAGAGATCATGTGAAGATTGAGCAATCAAGCAGATTGACCAATCACACTCACACCATTAGACATGAGCATGTACACACACATAATACACGTACATGAACATTTATACATGTACACGTATACATGCACATACATGTATATTTACAAATGTATATTTACAAATCCTGGAAACTGGTTGTACATGTAGGTACAGGTGTACATTAACTGGCTCATTCCACACAATGTAAATGTACCATACACCATAAACAACTATGGACTGACTACTCATTGACCCACATATGACAGTGTGTACACAGAGTGAGGTCAATGATCACTTCCACCATCACAGCTCTCACAGCAAGCTCCCTTTATGAATGGGTGACCTCTTGGATAGCAGCAAAACCACAGGAATGCCTGGCATTCATCTGGCATTTTGGGATGATGATAGCCTGCCCTACAGCTCATGTTGGGACCTGTTTGGCAAGCTGAAGATAAAGATTGGGCTCATGCAGAGAGATCTATTATGCATTGAGATGTTGCAATACAAGCTGATACCCTACTGGTACACTTACACATACCCATTACATGTACCCCTACATGTACATGTACATGTAGGTACAGGAAGTACTGGTAAGGTACATGTACATGCACTGCAGCTGTAGGTGACAGTTAAATTGCGTAATTGTGAAATGACCACATATGCACATGTACCTGAACAGAGTCATGTTCATATTTTGGACATGAATGTGGCTTTTAACCTTCATTAAGTACAGTACACAGCCGGTACATAAAGGCCTACATGTACATGTGCAGTGCGTGTACAGCAGCATACCGGTACTACATGTACATGTACTTCTGAAAGTGAAACTGTCCCAGAACAAGTGGATCTAAAATACATGTACTCATACATGTACATGTATTTGTTGCATTCAAAATGACAAGTAGTTTCTGAAATGAAAACGGTGGCATTTACAAGCAAGTTGTCCAAACACATCATATACATGTATATGTATGTACATAACCAGTGCTAGCATCAGCAAACAGGCAAATCCATAATTTGACTTCCATCCATGTACAATTTTTAGGTCAATTGTTGCATTTTCATTCAAGGGCAGATCCT
This sequence comes from Acanthaster planci, assembly GCF_054643075.1. NCBI lineage: Eukaryota > Metazoa > Echinodermata > Asteroidea > Valvatida > Acanthasteridae > Acanthaster > Acanthaster planci. The sequence continues at coordinate 20,471,408 of NC_141779.1, forward strand.
GGAGGGGGGACAATAGGGGGTATATGCCCCCTCCCAAAAAGGTGCACATTTATTATTTTTGTGTGTGTAAATAATGTGACATGTATGTTCAGAAATACATGTACATGTACAGTGGACAAGTTTGTACATGTACATACCAGTATGTACAGCACACCCAGTATGTGTCCTAGTACATCACACGCTTCCTTCTTTGCCTGGAGTCCTTCTTTGCCTGGAGTCCGTCTAGAGTGCCTGCTGCATGTCTGGTGAGCTTTAGCCTTCATGAGCGGCCTTTCACCCTGTTTAAATGATTAACCTACATGTACATGTATATGCAGTATACATGATGCAAAGGAATTTGATTTTGCTACCACTGAATGGGTCACACACAGTTCGGACTTTTTCTTTGCCTAGCGTACATATACATGTACATGTACCAGTACGGTATGTGCTAATAAAAACATGTCTCCGAATACATGCACTAGTTACCACTGTGTACATGTACATACATGTACATATACAATGAACAAGCATACCAGTCACAGGCCTTTGGGATGATTAACATTCCCCAATGTTTTTCGGGGGTTTTCAATGTAAACTAAACATGCAGTCATGCAGACCACACACAAACTTATGCAGAATCATCTGAGATTCATCTTGGGAAAGAGGAGAAATGGCCCTCTTCCACTGCTCTTCCTTGTATGGTTTCTTCTGCAACGACGCCACGTCTCAGCTTTTGGAAAGAGTGCTACCGGTAACTGGACATGCGTACATTACATGTACGGTACAATATGTGTACGGTACATGTACTTGTAAAAGAAATTTATGCAGCTCAAACATCCATGCGGGATATATCATAAACTACATAAAAAAGGGACAGTCTTTTCCAGGCCGGAGAGGGAAAACATGATATGATTAGAACACTGTATATTTACTGTACACATGTACCATACAGTGTATCATTCAATTCACAACTGTGAAGATTTCAGCAGATACATGTATGTGGATGCGAATCATCTCGAGCAATAGCAGCCAAATGTTCGTGCCTTAGTACATGTACGTGTATGCGCATGAAGTTGCGGTGTACATGTACATGCACATTATGCACATGTACTGGCAGTTCCATGGTACAACATGTACTGGTATTTTTGTGACACATGTGGACCAGCAGTTACAGTAAATGTAAGAACTCCCCAAAGAAGTTACGGTATCTAAACTGTCCACCATGCACAGGAATGTTTGGCATTAAATTCATCGTGAACAGGGAATCCAAAAGATGTCAAGTACATGTAAGGAACTGTGCATGTACATACATGGTACACAAATCCAACGAGGAAATGCCTCCATGCTACATGCACACACTGGTATACATGTACATGTATATGTACATATACATGTTATGGTCATTTACACTTAGAAAACTGTCCAGCTCTGGATGAACTGTGTCCCAACATAATGAAGATACATGTACATGTACTTCATGTACGTACACTGTACGTGTACAACATGTGCACGTACTGGTACGCGAAAACAATGATGCGATGTACATGTAACACGGTGCTATGTGACCTTTGCAAAATGGCACGTACATGTACATGAACACTGAAAACTGTTACGATAATTAAGCTGAATACTTGTGATTTTTGACCGCCCACAAGCGACAACCCTGCCTGACCTTTATGCCAAATTCAACTGGAGTAATACATGTACATGTATGTATCTTATCTAATCACTGTATTGCACCCTTGTCATCCACTCAAGACACTGCTTGTCGGCTCGTGAGACACCAGCACATGCATACTTTGAAAGTATGGAAGGCAAGATCCGATGCCGTTGGCTGGACGACAGCTTTCAGAAGTGCCAGAGTTTTCAGTTAGCAAAGAATATGAGTCTTACTTGTCAATTTAGAAAGGGGGATTTTTGACTGAATAAGTGAATTCACTTATCTGAGGAGGTACTGCAAATGTTAACATCAAAAGGAATGTTTCGAAATCTAGAAACAAAGTTGGGAGGCAACGTCAACATCGGCCCGTCTGATGTCAACAGAAATACATAATCATGAAACTTCACTGCCATTGATTCCTCTTACAAAAAAAGTAACAATGACATTTAACATCCAGCAAACAATGTTGAAGACATTCTTTCAATTTGCTTTGTTATGTCATGGCAATAGCTGCCCATAAATATAATGTTGCTGTGGTCATGTAGGCCTAGATCGAGAACGATTACGGAGCTCACACAATATACTCGTGGCTAACATCTGCAGCACTGGTGCGTGCTCTTTTTTCAAAGCCGTTTTTCTTGAAAAGTACCTGTAGTTTTGACCACAGCGATGTTTCCTGTAGTCTTTTGTGCGTCGTATTTTTGGAGCACAGTTGCCTAAGAGTATAAATATGGTATCACTGGAAAGCCCATTCATTTTTCTTTATTCTTGCATGTACATGTATATCTCAAAAAGTCATAAATGGGGATCTTTCCTCATTATGCCATGGCAGGTCACATTTGTGGAAAAAGCTGTGAAAATCTTTCCTACTGGTAACTGTGAAAATTCTTCCCACTTGCGTAAAAAGATGTGCACATTTTCCCAACTGGTGAAAAAAGGTATGGAAAATTTTCCAACTTGTGAAAAACGTTATGAATTTCTTTTTTAAAGAGGAGAAGAAAGTGTGAAAAATTTTCCCACTGAGGGGGAAATTTGTCACAATTTGTGAGATGAATATTCATTTTACCAAATGGGAAAATGAGTGAACCCCCCCCCATTTTGAGGTTAACTTTCAATTGCAATGTACTGTACCTTATGTACCGGGCCTAACTTGTACATGCATGCAAGTTACTGGTAGACTTGTTGCACAAAAGCTCAACATTCTTGTCGGCCATCCAGTCCCAGTGAAATGCACTTCCACAGTATACAACATATGTACATGTGTGTACCATATTCATGTAAATGAAGTACATGTACATGTAGGCCTACTTTGCTCAGTTGCTGCTTCAGGCGCCTGGCCGTACATGTAGGTTGCAAGCAAAATCCTTCAACAGATCCCCTTTGAGTTTCACAAGAGTTACTCTGCACAACTTTACAGGAGACCAATCTCTCTCTCTCCCTCTCTCTCTGACATTTTGACCAGACTGTCTTATTTACCCCTACAGTACATGTACATTTAATCTAGTGTTGTATTAATATACATGTACATGTATGATTGTTGAGGCAAAAATGAAAGTTATGTACGTACATGTAACAACATACTCACAACTCTGGTGATCACTTGTTCAAGTACAGTGTAAACAGCATTCTTTGGTTAAGACCTAACCATCATGTGACCAAGTGGGTGGGTTCCAGATTATTTTGGGGCATTCCAAGTTCTACTACACTCAGGGTCTCCTAATTTACTGCAGGGGCACTCCATCCACTACAAAGTACATACCATACATGTACATGTACTGGTATGGTAAAGTAGTTTCGTTTTTGAAATTTGCATGGTTTTTCAATTGAACAATTAAGGATTGTACATGTACAAATGCCATTTATGTACCTTGTGTACAACTACGGTATACCACATGTGTGTATCCATAAGCAGGTTTCATACGTATGTACGCTGCTACCCGGGTTATCGTAGGGTTTTAAAAAAATTTAACTCCAAGATTTCCCTGGTAATTTGGAGTGTTCACACTGCACTTGTCGGGGTTAGAAATTCTCCGGGTTAACTGCCTCAAAAGGCCACTTACATGTACATGTAACCCGGGTAATTTCTAACCCTACTCACGGGGTGGGTGCCTGATTCCCCAGGTTACCTTAAAAGAGGAGGGTGTACATGGACATGTATATATCTAATTAAAGACACCAACCTCTTTTATAAGAAGTCTCTCCCAGAATATTCTCCTGGCGCTGAGCACGGCTTCTTAATCGTCAGTCTTACCCGAGCAGGAGTGTTCAGGTGGGTGGCTGTGTACTACGGCCAACTCCGACAGCAAAACACGCCCACTGACGACACTAACCGGTACAAGGTTTTACCGTATCTAAGGTTAAAGCCTAAACTGCTACAAGATTAACTAACATTACAGTACACTGATAACTCCATAAGAATGTCACCTAAGCAATAGTCAGCAGTAAGAGCTACAGCACAACCACACACCACAAGATGCACTGCTTCTTAGCCCAAAACTATATGAACGGGCTGTAGCTAGCCAACATGACCAACTAGGGTTTTTTCATCATACAGACAGGACAGGGAACCCGCAACTAGTGCTGCCTTGCATGGCCGGGCAGGCCCTGCCGATACGCGATGTCTACCATGACTGGCTCCGGTATCTTGCCGTAATAACATCATTTTTACAATTACTTCATAACTATGGAAGACACCAGTCTATTTGACCAGTAACTTATCCTTCCAAGTTTGTTTTACACATAATTTGCAAAGCACCAGTCTTGACCTCATGCTGCATGTGTGAACATTCTTGTACATGCACATGTACGTGTACGTGAAGCATGACTTGAGAATTTTATTTACATACATGTACATGTACCGGTATATAAACATTTGTTTTATTCGCTGACTTTGAAGAAAATTCAGAGGTACAATCAATGCTAGGGTTTCTCAATTCCATGACAGGTGCTACATGTACTTTGCTATGATACTGTAGTCAGCACAGTGCATTATGGTACCGGTATGTCGCAGGTCGAGCAATGCATGCCCGCACCCAATTCTCAGGGTTGCCATTCTAGCAGTGTGAACATGGGTACGAATTACCTGGGTTGGCACAAAAGCAGGTGCATGTACAGAATGTAAGCTAAATTGCGATGGTGAAGTTCTGTAGTGCGAAACCGATTCTCCGGATTACATGTACTTGAAGTTTCCATCCGAGTATGGACAACTACATTGTACAGGTACATGTACATGTACCGGGGCAATTAATTACTGGCACATGTACATGTATGACAAAGCACATCAACAAGTGCACCTCGATCAGCAAAGAGTCAAGACTTCTCTTGACATGTTACTGTACAACACATTCCAGATTCTTCAAAATCTACCACATGCTGTCATAATCAATGGTGGAAGAGATAGGAAAATCTGGGAAAAGTTCTCATTGGTATCAGGTTCAGGTATCGTACATGTAACAACATACCGTGCCAAGACTGCCCATGGATGTGATTTGAATGGGACACCGTACCACTACATGTAGGTGATGAGAAACCCAATGGTGGGGCAAAGCAAATCCTTGGTCTCCTATAAACACTGATGACAGTCAAGCAATGCCTACAAGTAATACATACATGTACAGGTAGCACACGCCAGACACTCAAACAAATTTCACTTCAAATCACTCGTCTATTCAACTTCTAACTGAATGACATGATATCCGTTCTTTATGTAGGGAACATCTGCAGTACAGTGCATACAGCAAGGGTGGGTCACATGATGTCAGAAACAGTGCGGTTGTTTCCACAGGAAACATCAACATTTTGCAATTGGGCAATGGGGATAATGGAGTATTGAAAACAAGTGCATTTTCCATGATGACATAGAGCTGATGACATTTACAGACAAAAACCTGCAATACACATGTACAGTATGTACATTTTACTAGATAAACAATGATTCATGAATGAACGATTCCTGCTCACGAAGACGCATCAATGTACATGCATGTACTGGTGAGGTACCAATCTGTAGTTAGCGTGTGTATACGGTACATGTACGTGTACATCATACATTTGTAATTTTACAGTGTACATGTACATTGTACCCCGTACATACATTGTGTACATGTCTATGTACCTGTTTATTTACACATGAACCTGTACAATGTACATATGCTAGTACCGGCACATACCGTACACCACATCATGATTTAGAAACTTGCATCATGTCTGTCAAAGACCCTGCCTGTCAGAAAGGGTTTTCTCTGCATTCTCTCTAAGCAATGCTCCATGCTGTACGTTCCTATCGGTACATGTACATGTACCCCGTAGCTCTCCAAGTTACATGTACATGTACCCCGTAGCTCTCCAAGTTACATGTACATCTACATGTAGGTACTGTACATGTACAGTTCCGATGTGGCAAGAAATGGCTCTCATGCTACCGGTACTTGTCAACCTCCAATCAAATTCCAAGCATTTTGATAAGACAAAACACTGCAATTGAAAAATTAACCTGGGAAATTCTCTTAACACACTGCAATTCTCTGCCCAGGCAACTCACTTTCATTTCACAAACTGTGAAAAACTTTTCCCAGAGTGGGAAAAGATTTTCCCGTAAGTGGAACAAGATTTTCAAAGACTTTTCCACAAGTGGTGAAAACATTGTCATAGATTTTCACTCAAGCAGAAAAAGTTTTTCACACAAGTGGGAAAAAAATTTTGCAGATTTTCCCACAAGATAGAAAGCATTTTCACACTTTTTCACTCAAGTGGAAAATTCATTTCATGCCTTGTGACATGTGGGTATGAATGTGAAACGTGAAATCTTTTCACATAATTTCCCACTCCAATTCACTGTGTTGACTTTGATATGCAGTGTACTACACCCCTCTTAGGATGGACATGCCCTGTACATGTACATGTACCGACAGGTTTTCTTTTTTATTTGGATTTTGTACTGGGCTCATAAATAAAGCTGCTGATTTGGATGTACACACGTAATTAGTATTCTATACTTGCTACATGTACATGTATGCACATCATGTACATGTACCAGTAGGGAGGTACTTAAAGAGGCCTTCATATTTAATAATAACACTACAGTGCCGAACATGTATAGCTTTAAGAAGTTGATATCACAGAACAGCCACCTCCACCTGGACACTGAATATGTAAATTATGTTACATATTTCTCCCCTTCCCTGTCACAACTTTCTAGACATTCTTTTTTTTTTGCGGGTTGGGGGGAGGGAGGCAAATTGGTGCTAATACACGGCAGTGTTGGGAAATTCCCAAAATTTTCAAGGGAGTAAACTTGGAGTGAGTAAGAAAATTAACAGAAATCAGGGAATGCCCTGACTACTGAGAGAAAATGTGGTAACAATTACATGTAACATACGGTAGCACTGCATGTATGCACCATGATGAAAAATACTGGAAATCCATCCTTTTGCTGGAAACAGTCACAGTCAAAAATTCCGTCCACTTCTCCTTGTATAGTACATACATGTAGATACATACATGTATATCATACATGTACCGGTATGTCGCTTGACTGATTTTGACTGATAGGACAACTGTGTTGAGAACGCATCTTTGCATTAATTACAATTACTGTACGGTACTGGTAATGTTCATGTGTATGTATTACAATTTGTTTGTACTCTTCAACAGCTACTTAATCTTTGAAAACTGAAGCATCTAATTTATTACATATAGGCCTATACCGTACCATATCTCACACTTTAACACCATTACAAATTACAGAAATTACGAATTCAACACACTTAAATGAATGTGTACACTGATTTTTAACAGTCTACAAATTCTCTCCAGACTTACATGTACCGTATTCCATTCAAAAATACAAAATCCAACTAATACAGTCTCTGGAAAAATCCCTCTCCCAAAGTCTGATTTCGCAACCCACTGGTATGCTCTCAATTGCTTTTAAACACAAGACAGCAACAAGCCATTGTTCCAAAACCGAAAGTTGACAAGTATTCCACCTCTCTTTGATCACATGTACTCTCCCAAGCCTGTGCGTTCCCAGGAGTCCTTGGGTGCCACTACAGCCATTGAAAGAGCACAAAGCCCATAACTGATCAAGGGTTAATATTTCAGCAATGGAATTCCAAATCCTAGGGTTGTGTAGCGAGATTGTACAAATTGATTTCCATTTGGGTTACAAATGTACAGTAAATTGAATGATCAAATCCCTTTTGGGTGGACTCATACCCCTAGTTTTGTATGGGTGCATGTGAATGGGCTGTACCCAAATGGAAATGTACTGATCAAAACAGAAAAAGGTCATTCTTACACTGTCCGGTAATTTTAAGGAACTACACTGTACCGTACTAATACATCCGTTAGTAGTTAAAAGTACCGTTAGTAGTTAATCAACTGAGGCAAAAAGGTACTGATGGAAATTAATTAATTTGAGGGTACCAATTCAATATTTCAAAGGAGGAAATGCACTGTATGCCCTATATGAGTACACGTACATGTATTAGTGCATGTACAGTACTCATGAAGCCCTGAAGTGTAGAATTTTCTGGAAGTCTCAATTTTAAAGGCTCTCCACATACATGTATCAGCACAGGCTAAATTACACACAAATGTACAATACACATACGATATGGTACCGGTACATGTAAATGTACACATGTATGTATGTACCAGTACATGATGTACATGTACATTGTACCCTATACACCTGTACATGTAAGGTGTGCATCACCTGCACATTATTCACTAGCTTTTCAGTGTTTGTCTACTGATACTTCTAAAAATAAACTGATGAAATGTACAAGGTACGGTACCACACATACATGTACATGTACTAGTACATGTGTGTCAATTCTGGTCAGTGAACAACACTGACAGACAAATTGAAAGTGCTGTATGGATGATAGGTTAATGCGATACGGTGCCCAAGCTTGAAACTGAAAGGTTGTTTTAGGTCAAGAAGACTGAGAAGAAGAATTGCATGTCCAAGTCAATACCATGAGGAAGGCATGAGTTGGTTTTTACTGGTACAACAGTGATGAAAATTGCATAAATTGTACACTTCCAACATGTCCATGTACAATGTACATACTGTACATGTACGCATTTTATGGTACAATGTGTTTGTGGCCTGCTTTTCCTACAGTGTACATGTAGTGTGCTGGTAATGTACATGTACATGTACGCTTTTACATGTACTGTACGTCCTAGAACCGGGGTACCTGTGCATGTGCACTGGTTAACATGAAAGACCCGAATTACATCGTACTATGAATATTGTACATTATGAATACTGTGGAGACAATGGTTATTCCACAATGGTAGATTTATGATTGGAATTAGTAAAATTACACAAAGGTACTTATAAATTCAAAAACTAATTTGATGAAACACTCATAGATGCTCACATGTTCAGCATGACTCAGTTCCTGTGTTTGACTACCGGTATACATGTACCGGTACATTGTACATTGTAAATTATAAAATTTCCAAAATCGGCAATACAAATGTACATGAACTTCCTTTCACTGAGCATTCATTTGGACAAACCATAACGTACCATAAATAAGGTGTATTCGAATTAAGAAAGATGAATTCTTAGAAAGCATTTTTTCGCCCATATGGCATGATTACATATGTAAGTGCAGCATAAATTACTGTATATTGGTCCACGGATGTAAATTACATGTATGCATAATGAACAGTGTATAAATACATATGACCGATCTAACAGCAAATCCTCTTTCTACCGGTACTTAGTGTGGGTGGCAGAAGACGTTTAATCATGCCCCACGTATTTTGCCTGTCAGATGCAAACCAGTAGCCAATGAAATAAAAGTGCTATTGGTATGGTACACAATGGAATACCAGTAACATGTACTACATGTACATACTAGGCTAGGGAGGGCACCATGTTCATGACTCTTCAATACCAGCAGCAGCACAACCGTGGGTGTGCACTCTATTGCGTACATCGACCGCAACCAGTCTGTGTATTTACTAGTTTTTAGCATTAGACAAAATTCTCTGCCTTGAGGCTTTCTTTAAATGCCATGCACTGAGAAACTGGTCGCAGAGACCCAGACCAAATGGTCGAGCAGTATGATGTGATAAATTAAATCTATACAAAGACAGGAGCAACACACAATATATCACATGCTGAACAGTTGGCCAATGTCATTTTGTTTCAAATTTAATAAGCTGGTAATTACTCACCGTTACATGCACAAGCTACTGGCATCTTTAGTTTATACTTGGGCAACACTGCAACGCCTACACAGCATGGTTGTGAGAGGAGTGAGTGGGTGTGAATATGCCTTTTATAGGATTTAATTACTGCCTTTTAAATCAATACAGTGTTCAGTAGAAGGCTACACCCTTATGCACCAGGGCATGGGACAACTTGTGCTCAATATGTACATGTACATGTATAGTGTTCAGGCCTACATGTATGTACAAGTACAAGTTTACGCATTACGGTAAGTTTGTACCGGTATGCACATGTACAAACTGGTACTACTCAATTGCTGGATGTTGTTCAGTATATATTTGAGAACATTTTTCGAAATGCAAACATTCATTGGAAAAACAAACGTGCACATGTAGCGACAGACCCTTTACAAGGTACCGGTAACATCAGGTCAGGATAGATGACACACAGGATGATCAGGACATACATGTAAAAGTCTGAAACTTCAAAACGATAACTTCGATAGCTTCCATTTTGTAATGACCAATCTGTCACAAAACTACACTACAGAGGTGTGGGATATGCGTACAATACACAATTATACCCCCCTCCCCTGGTATGCGGACCTATGCACTGGTACCAACATTACTGGTACTATCAAGACTCATTCAAAAATCAAAATTGATGGCAGCATACTCATACATATTCCGGTGAACGTACTAGTACATGTGTACTTGTATATATGTGATGTACATGTACCACACGCATTGGTACTAGTGTGTACAGTGTGGGTACATGTACATGTACACGTACCGTAGATTGTACATGTACATACGTCCAGTACAACACTTCGTGAGTATACCACAGGTCTACACACAGTACATGTATTGTACACACCGGTTAGTATACATGTACATGTCTTCGTACATGTTAGCATGGTGCCAACCATAATATAATGTGGATAATCTTCTGTTGGTGGAAGACACAGTATCACATGATGAATTTTAACAAGCTAACTGGGGCCCAGAGAACATGTTACGTTGACATGTACCGGTATACAAGTATATTGGCCTATCGGTAACTTACAGTATGGAAAATTTTCTGACAGACACTAAAAGTTACATGCTGTAAATTTGTAAATTTATGAACCGTAAACTTTATGTAAGGTTGCTTTTGAATTCCTGAACACTAAAACTATACATGTACATGCACATGTAGGTGGCTGCAGCAGCGCTGCTGGCAGTATCACACATCCTTTTGAAGCACACATGCCTTGTTCATGTATCTGTGCTCAAACATTGGGGATACATGTACAACCTCACATCCTGGAGCCATTCTAACTTTTGTGGTCTATGCCAAGTCTGGTAAGGAATTTGTGGTTAACCACAAATACATGTACATGTAACCTCATGACCCTAGAACAGTTTATGTGCATTTTACGTGTACATAATGTACCGTGGTGCTAGAACTGGTAGGGCCTACATATACCGTATGTAACCAGCAGTGGTGATCAATTTTGTATTTGAATAAAAAGTATTTAATTCTTCTGGCCAACCAAAACTGAGTGCATGCTTGGTGATGGAAGTTACGTGGCTTAACTAACTTCTTTCAAGTGTTACTGACAATATTCTGGTACATGTTATACATGTACACGGCACATTGTACCTAGAGAACAGTGTAAGCATTGAGATTGAGGTTACTTAACCCAAACCCCCAAGGGTATATGTAAAACTGTATTGAAATTGGAAGATTTGGGACTGTTAGGGTGTACCTTTCACCCAAAATCTACAATGCAACACTCCATGTGACAAGAGCATGGCTTTAATTGGCGTATGATAAAGGCGAGGGTATTCACCTGCATAAGAAAAGCGGGAAATTTGACAACCAGTGCAGTGAGTGATTTCCCCTCTATCGCATCGCAAAATGTGACATGTTTTGGACAATCTGTGATCCACTGTTAAAAATGGATTGAAGAGTTTTGCGATACAGTATGCAATGGATTTTTTCTTTTGGAAATTTTGTAAGCCTGCTGTTTTATCAGTGGAATAAAGGAAAATGTTGAGAAAACCATCGACTTCAAAAAACCAAGGTCCTGTTATTAGAATCCCCGTGCATGTACATGTATTTATAACGATACCTACATGGTAATCCTGAAACCATGAGGCATACATGTATGAGGTAGCCAAAGAACGGACAACTTGCAACAAAATGTACGCACACAGCAATATCTTTCCAAGAGAATTTCCCAACGAACATTTATCAAAATATTTGTTTCTATTACGGACACGAAAATAAACCTAAAGATTAAATTATAAACATCTATGTAACATTTGTGGTTGGTGCCATGACTCAGGAATCTGAACTGTTTACTGGTACGTTTGTCATGTTAGGAAAGATCGTCGATCAGCAAAGCAAGAACTGTGCCGTGATACATGTGCGTGCTGCTTTCTGCATGTAGCGCATGCAACCGAGCGAGGCGCAGCGCGCACATGCTCTAGAAAAGTTCCCGGATATTCAATCGAGACGGTACCGCAAAAAAAGTATGCATTTCGAAATGATGGCCAGGGGGACGCAATAGGTCATGTACACATTGGTACCGCAGTATGACGTAATTATGAAGTTACTTGCCGTTGTACCTGTTTCAGGGCCAGTGATGATGCAATTCTTCTGTGGATGATTCTGAAACGTTTTTTGCATGCGTGATGGCCAAAATGGCGAAGAATAATCAACATATAAAACCCAAGCTTAGTGTTTTAACATGATTTAAATTACAATAGCAACTGCTAAACAAAAATTGATAAGTTGCTATACAAAGTCAGTTTTTTGCTATGCATAGCGAATTTGCTATACAAAATTTTCACATGAAATCGCTCACTGCTGTGTAGTTTTGTATAGAGCTGGTTATAATCTTCTCTCAGTCGAAAACACCCCCCCTTATCCTATCATACAACTCAGATGTAATTGACATCACTATGTTTTGCAAACTTACGTTAACAATTTTTTCCATAGGGCTGTGCATAAATTACCTTCCTTGTTACACTTCAATCATCCAAACCCAATGCATTGTAAACGTTGAAAAACAATAAATAAAATGTGCATTGAAAATAAAGTTGTTTTGAAACAGTGAAAACCGCTAACCGGGGGGGCAATAATTCATCACGAAATACACGTCACTTGAGCAAATGTACGTACGCGTGGAGTGAGTGACCTGTGCTGTGTTATTATGAATGGACAAGTACATGTACCATTTGCGCGTGATTGTAGCATATACACACGAACAACGGCTTCAGCAGCGCTGCAGCGCCGAGAACATCAAACCAACCAATCTCGAAATTTTACAGTTTCACTCACAACCAATCTTAATATCCCACACAGAACTGTGGTACATACCTTACTCATGTCCTCTGCGATCTTCTAGGCATTTCCAGCGGCCCTTTCCACCTAAAACACCAAAACATGTTGAAAAATACCAGTCGCCATTAAACCGCAGTCACCCGGCTATCGCCCATCAATCAGGACATTGACGCTAAAACGAGTAGTTGGTGTTAACATTATACATGAGATGCATGACACGTCTGTACCCGTATGCGTGCATAGACTTAATTAATTTTCGGATAAATATGAAAATTACAGTTTGGAAAAAAAGAGAGGAATGTTCGATGCACGGAATACCTGTTTTAGTGCTTTCTTTTGTTGGGGTGAGTCTATGTGTTCTTTTGGACAAGGTTGAAAAATGATTGAAGTGCTTCCGAAGCATATCAGATTGCGATTGTAACCATACTGTTAATTGCGCCCTCAGTCGGTAGCACACCGTCACTTTACACGGCAGTTCTGTCGATTTCTTCGAATAGTGCTTCATCACCGATGAGTCAAATTTTCCGGTTAAATCAGAGTATCATAACGCTCACTTTTATGATTTACAGTGACCATGGAAAGCCTTACTGATATGCTAACTGGTCACGCCAACACGAATAATATTCAAATTTCTAAAACTGTATAAAGTGCCCTCCCTCCTCCGAGCAACGTGTAGCTCATAGCGCGCGATCAACCGCAATCGTCCCTATTTTAGGGTCGCTGATGAAGACTAACCTGGACCACTTGCTTTTCTTGAAGTGGTTTGAACCTTCCAATAGCAGAGATGGATTTTAAACTTTTTTAAGGAAGAGATTTTATTTTCCTCACCCTTTTTCGTTTGTTTTCAAATTCAATTTTGAAACTACATAAGCCCCAATTTTAAAAATAATTTTGTTTGGGTTTACCTCCATTGGGGGGGGGGGCATCCCCCGGAAAGGTTCTGAATGTGACCTTGGTATTTGAGAACGATGGTGTAGAGGACAACTCTTTTCGAGGGGTTTCATCACTCTTTCTAGGCGGCGATTCAATCTTTTCCGGAGTATTTGGTAAATTGTGTAAAACTGCCACGGGGAGAAAGCTTTGAGAAATTCTAAACTCTTTTACATCACTACACGTGTTTAATGGAAAGAGGCATATCACCAACGGTGTATTGTGTGGGTGTGTGGTTGCGTGTGTGTGTGTGGGGGGGACCCAACGTTAACAAGCTCACCCACACATGTTCGCAGAAATTAAAATGAAAATCAGGATAGCCTAACGTTTGGCAGAGCCATAAAGTATGGGGGAAATGATTTTCGAAAGTGACTGTAGAATTACGGTGTGACCGATTGCATTGATTACAGTGGTGCAGCTATGAGAAATGATTTATATTATTGTTTATCCTTTGACGGTATGAAAAAGCGGGGGCGGTGACATGTGTGCCCCCCCCTCCACACACACACCCACCCAAGTGTGTATTTGCCTGCAACTGAGGACCCCCTATTGTTCCTCTTTTGTTTGTACTTTAACTTTTTTAGAAGACCACCCATATGTTTTGTACACAGTTGTCAATTGGGGACCCTCTGTCAATCGGGGACCTTATTGTCCTCTATTGTTCAGGGTCCCCAATTGAATGCAGAAACAAACTTGCAACCACACGGACTGTCAGTCAGTCTTCATCTCAAACTGCACCAGCGAGATTTCAGGCCTCCCTTGGACGGTATCGTCGAAACGTCATAAAAGGATACTTGCGGAATATGTAGTAATGGGAAAGTTGCATGAGGGCGCACTAAATGTTTCATGACCAGCAAATGCTGAGCTTATGGTCCCTAAATGTGTACTAATCTTAATACAGCATACCCTAAAATAGCCGGGGAGTGTGCAATCTGACATTTTCCCGGGTATTACTGCAATGCATTTTTTTCAAGAGTTGAGCTCTTAAGAATTTGTAAAGTAACTCTTTGCGGTCATTTTGACTCCAATTTTGCGAAAATCGAACTTACCCTTTTTGCGCAGCGCGCAATTTTTTTTCGAGACTGGTCAGTCAAACTGTATTCTTTTTCCACTGCGGTGCTCAATGCAAGCGGGCTCAAGCACATGTAGCCTTAACTTCAAAATGACCGTATAAAACCATTTGTCTGATTGAATTCAAACTCTTCCATTTGTTAATTTAATTTTAATGATAAGGAGTTTCTTTACTTGAATGCCAATTTTTTCCAGCTATGACAGTGGGCCAAAATAACCCGGCTCCACAATCATATGAAGATTGTGGATGAGCCAAGTAAGTGCATCGACATGTGAACATAAAAAAGGATCAGCTAACGTCTTTAACTTCCCTAATTATGACGTCGACGGTCGATGACTGATTGTCTTGGGGCTGGCATTGATCGTGTCTTGGTATAATGGTATCATTCCAGATCCTGTAAGGATGAACATTTTCCAGTTTTTCCTGAGAAACACAGTTCTATTTCCCATGCACAGTCATTTTCCACATCAGGCGATTCCCTTTGGGAGACGTTATGAACAAACTGATGTTAATGACTGAGAGTTCCGTATGTAAATTCCAAATTCAGAGGAAATACATATCTTAAAAAAAACAAACAATCAAATGCTAAACTAACACACACAAAACCAAATCTTAAATTACATTAATGTAACGTTAATATTACTGTCCGTGTAAAACAAAAAATCATAAAACGGTATCCAGGTAAATATGATGCATAACACTCAATGATACAAAATTATTGACTTGAGAAGATGTTTGTATCCTTATTGCATTTTTTCATTAAACCAATTTCTGTAAAAAAAAAAACTCAACATAGGGATCTAAATTTGTTCACTAAAAGGACGACCGTCAAATCTTTAGGTCTGATTAATTCACTAGAATAATAACTTCCTGGAAAGACGGCTATAAGGATAATCAACAAATTCTAGAGAGTTTCTCAGACATTAAGACTGACCGCAATATAATTTTAAATTAATATATACAAATATCATGTATGTACCAACTCGTGCACGCTGGAACACTTTGTTGCAGATGATAATGTTCACTAGCAAGCTTTGGCCAAGGGTGAAGCCAAAACTGGGTTTTTGGAGAGCGGGGGGGGGAATATGAAAATGTTTATGTAAGCTTTTATGACTTTTCTGAGGGGTGAGGCTTCCGATTCTGGAACATTTTCAAGCTATTGAAAGGAAGGGTTATTATGTGCTACACAAGTACACTCCGGGAACCAGTCAGAGAGGCACGTTGTATGCAACACACATCGTGTGACATTTTGGTCACCGACCATGCGTGACCTGGTTTTGCTCTGCAATCATTTTACGGGCTTAACGATTTTCCACGCCAATCAATCCCGTGGAATGTGTCCCAATCGCATGAAGCGTGGAGTTATTTGGTTGAACCATGGAGGAATTTTTATTCGTCCACAGTTGAACATTGGATAACATTTCGCAGCGGCGATGTTAGGCCATTTTGATTCGAGACAGAATAGTATAAAAGTTGTCCAAAACCATGCATTTATGAACGATGTGCGAGTATCATTCGGGATAAATCTTTTTATGACGCATTGGAGGATTGGGAAGCAAATGGGACAAGCCCCCTTTCCTAGGAAGATTTTTCTTTAACCTTTTTTTTATATTAAGAAAACGATCACCTCATTCCTCCACTCCCTCAAGACTTGTAAAACAAGCCTCAGAATGTAGCCCCAGTCCCTGACAAGCCCGGGCAGATTGCACTACCGATGACATCTCCACTGTTCAGCCCTCTCCCCAACATGAATACCTCTTCCGGAACATTTCTGGTACTCCGTGTGCTTACCGCGCGCGTCCCGGCCCAATGCGCAAGATGAATCCACAAAATAGCTTTCAATAGCGCCATCAATAGTTTATGGTCCTGCATCATGCGTTGTGTGGGAATAAATATTAAAAAATGGTTTCAGTCTTGAACCGAGAATAAACCCTTTCGACGTTCGCAATACAATATTTGGATGACAAACATGCAATGCATTTTATGCACAACCCTATGGGAGAAGTGTATACCATGCAAAACGTTAATCTGTTTCCATTTTATTTCATGCTCCAATTCAAGCCATCCTCTTCTGACACAGTGTTCATTATTGATTTGGGACGAAGACATTTACAAACTTCGAAGTGTAAAGCTTGAAAAGGAACATTCGGAGAATCCCTCCCGAGAACACCACTTTTTGTCATGGACCGAGCTTTGACTAGGATTGTGGATATTAATGTACTTAATATTGTCCAATCAAAATCACGATTTGCAGCTCATTCATCCTGCTTTGACCAATCACGTTCATTTTCAGTCTGTAGAGTGACCTGTGCCCTTAAAAAGACTATTAAGGGTGATTTCTTTTTCTTACAAACAATTGAAAACTTTGTTTGAAAATGTTTCTGGTATAATGTGATAATACGCACGCATCTTTGAGTTGATGGGCAGATACATAAATACATAAAAATATTTAGTACAAAACTGTAAATTGATTTCTGAATCATAGGGTTGTGCATAAAATGCATGCATTGCTTGTTAGTCATCCAAACCCGTAATGCATTGCGAACGTCGAAAAGGTTTATTAAAGAAGGGCGAATAGTATGTGAGATGGTGAAGCCGTGTTTGACTTTGCACCGCTCTGTCACACACATTTATTTCCTCCCATGGCAGAAATAATAATAATAAGACAAGTCTAAAAGACATGTATATGCCAGAAGAGGTGGCAACACCTTAAACGCAAAACTTGTGTTAGGCATGCCCTTAAACAAAACATACATACATATTACTATGAGAAACCACAAATAATTGTAGCTCTAAGCAATCATAGAGTAATTATTGAAGATGGACTCAAACTCAAGGCCAAAATAAATATGAACACATATATACATAATACGCCCAATCACAAATTCCATTAAAACAGAAACAATAGAGTGCTTCACAATAGTGCGCCTCCAAGAGTTTGCAACTCGTTGACCAATCAAAGGCTGAGTTCAGGCGGCTTGTTCTTGTATGCTCAGGAACAGCTCGATTGGTTGTTCGTGGGTCGGCCGCTCGAACACCGGGAACAAACAACCGGTTATTGCTGTTAGTTAGTGGCAAGCAACATGCAACATGGCGGCGTCCATGTACGTTATTCAAGAGTTAATGTTTGGATGGGCTGAATTCTTTCTATTTAAGCAGGACCATTCATTCCCGTGTTATGGAAAATAATTAATGTTAATTTTGCAAAACTTCCCATTGTCTCTAGCTTTGGAGGCCATCTCTCTACTTTTTGCAGCTGTTCAAAAATCAAAATTTCACGCGTTTTTCCGTGTGTTCCTGTAAAACCCTGACGAGGAGGTGGTGTGTGATCATGTTCCAAGAACAGTGTTCTTGGGTCGTGTCCCGCCATTTGAGCGCGAGAACAAGAAACCCGTGCCAAGAACAGGCCGCCCGAACTCGACCACAGTGCGCTAAATCTGTCGACCCAATGCGCGTTTGGAAAGGGTCGACCATGAGGTCGACCGATGTCACGCACTGTGCTTGGTCAACGCGTTCCAAACTCTTGGAGGCGCACTTTTGTGAATTGCCCGTGTTATGTAACTGCAACGTTCTAAGCAATACATAAAAACAAAAGATTTTACTCGACAAAAACACAATTTCGAATTCATTCTGCCCACACGTTAGCTGATACATGTAGGGGGGCAATGGACCATTAAAAACATTATGAGAGAAAGGCGAGTTTGGGGGACTTTTTCACTTCCCTTCTTCCCACAGTTAAAGCGTGCAAAATCACCCACAATTTAGCCTCACCCCTTAGAAAGGCCAGAAAAGGTCAAAAAGGAATCCCAAAACATTGGCCCCCCAAAAGAGCCTCCCCAAAAGTAGTTCTTGACCCACCTTTGCACACTTGTGTGCTCGTCAATATGCTGTACAGAAATCTTTGGGTATACCGTATCTGTTGACATGCACAATCTACAAGGATATTATAATATTTAGGCTCAGTTCTTTCCACACGGGGTTTAGATGAGTGTATCTAAGAAGGATTTGTGTTTTATTTTTATTTTCATGATAAATAATTACGTAAACAGCATGACGTGTACCATCTGGGAGTCAAAACTTGTACCGAATAAATTTCAGCCGACACCTTGTGAGCACTACCGCTTAATTTCAACAACGTAAAATGTATTCTACTAAACCATAGCAATGTCTTAAATGTTACATCCTCCGCAAACTGCTGCTCCTCGATTCGTCTCTATAGGCAATCGGTGAAGTGCGAAAGTTGGACCCTGAAAAAATGGGCTCGTTGGCCGTTACACGCTTGACTTCCATCGCACCTCTTGTGTGACACTTATGTGAGCCTGGGAAGTCACCAAGGAAGGATGAGAGTTTGCAAGAGTCCGAATTTTGCAGAACACCGAAAGTGACCATATCACTGTCAATCCCGGCCACCCGCTCATTGGACGTTAAGAGGCTCCATGACAGTCTCGTCATTTGTGTCACTAGAGAGGACGAGAGGGAAGTGGTCTAAATGACGACGCGAGTACATTTCGGTCTGATTTTTTAATCAGATTGCATTCCAAAATGCAAACAGAGAAGGACTCAATGCCAGTTTAAGAGACGGGAAATTTACTGCCATGCAAGCAAATGGGTTTTCTCTGTTCCGTGAAACTTGCTCCAAAATTGATGCTACGTACAGCATATTCGGGGGAAAAGGCCTAAGTTTGGAACTTTTCAGATGAACAACAGAGTAGAAAAGATGTGACACTTTTGCCTACCTCTGACCCATTCCAACTGCCTTGAGTCGACGATTTTGGTAAAAGAGATACCCACAAGCGAGTAACAACAGTACCAAGAGGAGAGCCGCTATTCCCAAACCAAAGATGTACCCCTTGGTTTCACTGTTGTCGCGTTGGCTCGCATCACATCTTGTAGCCGAATTGTTGGCTGGACTGTATCGTTCATTTTGGCTAACAGCATCTAGATCAGATTGGAAATGTATATATCAGTGTACAGTTATAATTATTGACCCACCTTGTGAAATATCCAAAGTAGAAGCGTTTGGGCACTCGGAGTTGATCTCCAATAAAATACATTTTGACGAAATAAACTGGTGCCGTGCGCGTTGCTTGATTAAGGCTGCATCTGAACCTGTTGTCTAGAGCTAGGTCTAAGTCTTCACTCCTTTGGAAATAAGCGGAGACGCGCAGACAATGAGCCACAAGCTTGACAAAGAGAGAGCGCAATTTTCCCAGCAACCGTGCTCCTTCGGTAGGAACTGCACTTCGTTGGTTCACAAACGGCAGTGAACTGACTTGAAGCTTTGCACGGTGGAGATAGACTGAAGAGAGGGCTTGCGGTAACAAAATGTGGGTAGCTCTCTTTTTAAAAGAGGTATGGTTCTGATAACCGTCGAGTGTGTACTCAACGGTTAGATCCGTGTGCTCTAGTCATCCTCAAACGTCGAGTTCACACTCAACGGTTCTTACCAGAACCATACCTCTTCCAAAAAAAGATCTATCCACATGACATGTTGCCGCAAACCCTCTCTTCAGACAATGAAATGCATGCGTTGCAGCCGCATCGCTACCAACCGATGAGGGGGTGATTCTGCTCGAGGCGGGTAGACCTATAGCTGTTGCTCCGGAAGCCTGTTTGGGACGCTGCCACAGGCTTGACATAATGGACAAATCAATGTCTGATCACTGCCACAATGTGTAAAGCTCGAAGGCAACTCAGATTACAATGCGAGCTTAGATTAAATACCTGTAGTTACCCCCAAAAAGCACACTCTTGTATGGTTACATGATCGGGGAAAAATGTGGAAAAGGCTGCCAAAGGAAGCTTCGGCCACTTCAACGGACCGAAGTCGGTTGGTTTTGGTCTTCAAATTTGTATTAGGAAACACTAATTCATGACAGCGTGAATAGTGAATTCTTGATAATCTTGGTGAAAACAGGACACTTTCCGACCCCCATGACAACCATGATGTGGCCATCAGAAACTTACCATTGGTTGTTATCTTGGAACTTGTGGTTGGGGATGTCTTTATCTTCTTGTCTAATTCCGAGCAAGTATCATTGACTAAGCAAGAAAAATTAAAATACTAATTTATATTTACACTGTTTAATTGGAGTTTTCAGGAAGGAGGTCGGAAATGAATCCAGATCTTACATCTGTCAGTGATGACCATGGCAACTCACTTTCACACAATTATTATCATAATTTAATTGCGATTGAAGACAGAATTGTACATCACATTTTGGGACGCGGTTATGATTTTTTCTTTACACGGTCTCTGGACCGGCCTCGCCAGGTGAGTCCGTATCATTTCTCAGGGTTGCAGGGCCCTTAGTCCGTCCTAAAGGTAAATAAATGCTTCAGTGGTTGTCCCCTAGCCTCTACAGCTCTGAAAAACCACGAAAAGTACATCACAGTACCGGGGGGGGGTAATCCCAGACTATCCCGATTTGAGGGGGGGCCTCGCCACGCACCAGCCAAGCCACACCACCACAACAACACCCCCACCCAAAATAACACTTCAAAGACAGCCGAAAGAGGCCTCTGACAAGTTCCAGACAGCTGTCACTGATAAGAAACATTCCACTGTCTGCCCCCAGGCACCGTTTTGTAAACGATCCATTAGATTGTACACAAGGGGGCCACTTAGCACACAGCCTTATGGGAGTTGGCTGGAGGCTGGAAACCGGCTGGATTTTTAAATATTTTTTCTGGCTAGGGGAGGCCCTGGCTGTAAAGTGACTAAACCAGGTTTTCCAGCTTGTACAGGGGTAGGATATGATAAACAGTCGTTGCATTTGGACGAAAACAAAAATTACACATTAATTAGCTCTAATGGACTCGCCAAAAGAGGCCGCTCACTCTTCCCAGGGTGAGATAAGCTAGTTTATGGCAGGAAATGTAACTGGTCGTAAAGATTTTGCTGAGGAAAATGAACAAACAACGAAATCAACTTTGCAATACCAATGGCTCCGTAGTGACTTTTGTAAATCTGGAAAAAGGAAAGCCAGAAAAGCCCTACGTAGTTTACTAAGTTTATGATCTAAAACCTTCTCTGGGGAACGTTTAGATGTAACAACCTCTACGTTGAAATAATACAGCCCAACAAGTTGAAACTTATTTCCATCATGATGACGCAATGATTTGTTTTTACACCGATTTGACTTATTGTCTCACCAGTTATTCGCAGATACCGTACAGTTTTGACGGGCTTGTAGAACCTACTAGCCCGGTAGGTGATGCGATACAGCCCTTGATCCCGACAGAGCGGGGAGGGGAACACAAGTACCGGACGCTGACCGGCTTTCCCCTGGATAAAAGGTGCCCCGTCTGAACTACGATCCTCCCATTCCCAGATGTGTTCTAGCTGTCTGCTTTCACCGTTTTCAAGGTCTGCCCAGACCTCGAAAAATCCACTGAAGTCACACTTTAGTTCGAAGGTTATACTCTCGCTCAGGCCCGGTGTGATCAGTTTGTTGTGCTCTGACAGGGAAAACACTGTCGAAATTGTACAAAATCAAACAGTCATGAGATGGGTCAGACAAAGATAGCCCCTCTCGTCTCCAAAAATGAGCTCTTAATCTGAAAGAAACAATCACCAAACCATGCAGCTTAAATTGAAACACAAATAACTATAACATTGATGTGAATTCCCCCCCCCCCAAAATAAAACAACTCAACGGTAAGGGCAACAATCTACAGTGATAGAAGCCCCGGCACCGCGGAGGGGGGGTGCTTATCCCTCCTCAAAAATGATAGAAAAAGAAAGAAAACGCGATAAAAACAAAAAAGGAGGAAAGCGGAAGAAAATCACCAGTTTGCTTGAAAATACCTCAGAAGAGGTCTCTCTTCAACCCGTAATGATTTATCAGTTTGCTGCTAATGACTGCTTTACCCCCCCCCCCCAGGAAAGTCCTGGCAGTGGCAGTGGGGGAGGGGGTGATCCTTCCTCCCCCCGAAAAAAGGGGGATATCCCTCATGATTCCCCATCCCTCACCGTCATGGTCATTTTCAACTGATGAGGGGGTGCTCACAGCGGATAGCATTATGTAAATAAAACAGAGACCGTCACTAACCTGTGACGTTGCTCACCCAAATGTATGCCTTGGGTACGTTGCTTGCACTGTTTAGGGTGGCTTCGCCATCCGTGCTTGCCACGCACCAATAAAAGCCAGAATCGCCGGAAGCTACCCCTGTCAGTGTGGTTTCCAGCACGCATGCCGTTTCAGCGTCGCAGCATCTGGTGCTGGCCGTGGTGAAGTTACTTGAGGGACCGTCGATAGTGATCCTCTCTCCATTCTGTCTCTCGCAGTGGACTTGGAGTGAATCCGTCGGGTGCGCCCTCTTGGCTGTCCACTTCAGTTGGAAATATTCCCCGGGCGAGACACAGACCCCTGGCGGAGTAACGATGATAGCCGCTGCAGATGCTTCTGAATGAATACAAAACGGTGGGGAATGTGAAGGACGATCTAGAAGGAGTTTTGTCAGGGGAGAATGTCCATACGTGACCTTCTTTATGACCGTTCTGAGGGACGGGTAAAAGTTAGGGGCTTTTAACACACACTGGGAATGAAAGGAAATCAAAATAGTGCCCCAAAACACCTGTCTGTCTGAACAATCCCTTCTTTTAGGTGGGGGGGGGGCACTTTGGCTCCCGTCATTCAATATCGGATCTTCCCTTGGGAGATAAAACGTCAATGCAGTCTGCCATCGTACTATGCTTCTATACTACAAAAACACACACACATGAAAAAAAAAAGGAAAAGAAAGAAAATACATAACAAAACACCGGGAAAGTAGAGAGTCGAGCGGAGCGAATTGTCATTGGTTTCATGAACAGACACTTTGGCCCAATATCATAACTTTTTTTCAAATTTCTGTTTTGGGACAAAATCAACTAGGTTATGCAATGCCTACAACTCAGGCCCGTAGGCAGGGGGGTCGGGGGTTCGAACGAACCCCCCCCCCCGCTTACGAGTTTCGTTCGTTGGTGGTGTTTTGTGTTGTTTTTATATTTTTCAAAT
Organism: Acanthaster planci; assembly: GCF_054643075.1. Lineage (NCBI taxonomy): Eukaryota > Metazoa > Echinodermata > Asteroidea > Valvatida > Acanthasteridae > Acanthaster > Acanthaster planci. The sequence continues at coordinate 20,495,584 of NC_141779.1, forward strand.
ATATCTCAATTTCCGTAATACAAGCCGCCGCTTATACGTTGATTCTCACGTTGAAAATGTCCCTGCGATTTATACTCCGGACAGCTTACACAGCAACATTTGAAGAATGAAATCAGTCACTAAACGCCGCGCCGTGCCTCAGCGGCGTCAGCGCAGCCTAGCCCGGGCTGCCGCCGCGTCTAGCCACGCGTATAAGGATGAAAATGTCTGTGTAAAGCCTGAATGCTGACAATCCCAGGGGACCTTTAGATCCATTTCTACAATTTATACCATACCTGTGCCAAATTGTCCTGTGAGGCATACCAGGGACAGGCCTACGGTCACGGCGACGACCACTGGATTCATCGTTGCGCAAACCCAGGTGTAGCTACGAGTAAAACAAGGATACGGCAATGTCATTTAATACGCGGATGGCCTCAGTCACACAGTCACGAATTGTGATATACCGCACACAATGCCAAAAACGCAAGCACTGAATTCGGTTCTGTTATTTACAAAAGCGTCTTTTGAACCATGGGCTCAGTCTGTATCGGTATCGCGAACAATAGTTGCGCTGTTGTGCATAATTTGTGAGGCACAAAAATAGGATGGGTGGAATTCCCAGAGAAAAATACCCCTGTCTGTCGATTAAAAGCATCAATAACTAATGCAAGCAACAGGAAACTGTGAATTTCCAATGTCTTGTTTTTTAGGAAAACACCGAGAAATAAAGGGGTTTTTTGGAGGGGGATTAACACCGAGAATTTTTTGTCAATTATTATTTACTTTGGCATTAATTGGTACGTCACATGAGCAATGAAAATCTCCTATGAATGTAAATGATACCCAATTAAATACCAGTATTTTACACTTCCAATTTGATATCATTATCCATCGCATGCTGACTGGAATTTCCCCGCGGCTGTTTCAACATCTCCGGATTTCCCATCCCTCATGATTCACTTCAAATGAGGACGGGCGTGTGAAATGGTCTTACCTCGATCAGACATTTTGTATTCTACTTTTCGTTTTCTTTTCTTTTCATTCTTTTCATTTAATTGACTGAGGATTTTTTCTCCTTCGCAAGGGACACGTTTGAGCTCAGTTTGCGTGTGGAGGATCAATAGCACAATAGTCAGGCAAAGTCAAAGCCTATGGTTGTTAACATGTCCTACACTTCACGTGACAGCACAGCGCACAGTGTAAGCAGACATACACCCTGTACGTGTACATTTTACACACACGAGAACACCCACTCAGCAACGGGGAACCCAGGGTATCATAATTAAGTGTCAATGGCGAGTGGCCAAGGCGGCGGAAGAGGGACAGGATGCAACAAGATGCAGAAGTTACAGCAAAATTGAGTTGCTGATAAAGACATATTTGGGATAGTGAAATAGATTGTAAAGTGATTCAAAAATGTATAAAGATGAAAATCGCTTATGAAAACACTGAGCTGTCACAATATACTTTTCCTAAATTGAGTAGTTTCTGGCTAATCTCCTCAGAGTCAGTTTTGTAATGTGACCTAGATGCGACAAATGTATCATTTTACAATGCATGGGAAACCATACACGACCGTCGCCAGAGACGTTTCTGTGGAAGGAATATCCTAACACTCTTAATCAGCAAACTGACAATTTTTGATGAAAGCGATCACTTACGCTCGCTGTTTTAAAGCAAACTGGTGATTTGTATCCTTTACCTCCCTTTCTATCGTTTCTTTTGCCTTCTCTCTCCCCTTTTCCGTTTTTATTTAATTTTTCTATAGTTTTTTTCTCCGAAGCATGGGCGGGTCAAGTGCCCCCTCGCCCCCACGACATGCACACATGAAACCATACCCTGTCTACGTGCTTAGCTTTTGCCCCAGAGACAGGCATTTCCCTTACTATACCCTTCGACGTGGGCTTGCCCTGCTACGCACAGTTTCGAAGGACCCGGAGGGTCCCCTCAATCATGGAGAAGGGAAGAAGATAAAACTTGACATCGTGCATAATACTGGCATGATCGTCCCTGAATAACACCAACAGAGAGATCCCTCACAGGCTGAGGAGACATTGTGTACCTTTTTTAAAGCTATAGATTTACATTATGTTCCCAGCACGGCAATCGCGTTTCTGGCCACCGCCGAACGGTATGGGCGTGAGACAACGCGAGGAGACGGAATGGGCAAACGTGACAGTCCGTGATTGTCATGGGTGCCGGGCGAGATTTTTAAACTGTCAAAAAATGTTGCTCCGGCAGTCACGGTGCGGATGAGAAACCCCGTAGTAAAATGGGGTGAACGCAACAAAACGTGGCAGTACGTGATAGGCTGTAACAAAACTTGGAGACGGTTCGTCGTGGGACGGGAAACATGTGCATTCCCTGGCATCTCACGGTCCTTTCAAGTTTTGTCCCGTCTTGCACGCGTTTTGTCACGGTTCTTAAGGCAAGCTAGGATGTAAGGTAGCCGCTTCGTCGAGTTCAATCAAAGAACGTGTGACGGTTTACAGGCCCGGTGAGATGCGGCGCATTGCGTTCAGCTAGGGTTCGATACGGGCCAGGCAAGGCAACTTCATGCAACATGATATAAATTACTCTCGAAAAGTCAACTGAAGGCGACTTCAATAGCCCTGTCTATCCTTTAGAAATGTGTGGACTATACAATGGTTTATCCCGGGCAGTACAATAGACCGTGAGAAAACTTAGCAGGACCCAACAAAACATGACTATGGAGGAAAAAAAATCTGCGTTTCGGGCAAACGTGATTGCCTTGGCCGCCGGGGAACATAATGTAAACGTAGCTAAAAAGGGCTGTTTAGCCTCCTGGATCATCTCTAAGTTCACAATAAGGCTCATAGCAAATCTATGCTTACTGCATTATTGGCCTCCATGTAATTACAACATCGGCCGGTCTGAGGTTATTACATTATCGGCCGACTTTTATTACATTTTGGGTCGCTTGGGTTACTTGGTCGATTGTCATTACAGTATCGGCCGGTATTACATTATCGGCCGATTTAGCCTATATCACATTATCGACCGGTATTACATTATTGACCGATTGTTACATTATTGGCCGTAACTTATGTGTATGCTCTCGTTGGCTTTGGAGTCACATTATACTGAACGAATGGGATACAAGCCATCGAGCTCTGCAATTGACCGTCCTCCGTTGTGTTCACATTGCACCTAGCAAAATCGGAACCTCCCTTACGGAGCTTACACATTCGCCGCCTGGGTCACCGCTCGTCTCGGTAGGCCCAGGGCAGTTTCATTGGTAGCCAACCAGCTGGGACCGAGAACTATCCTGCGCGTTGAGCTTCTGCATGAAACTACAGTATTTTCCTACTGTGGTATATTCTCGTATCGTGGTGCATATAAAACACGCTTTTGGGCGCTGTTCAGTGAACTCCAGTCGGATAATTATGGAAGCTAAAGCAATTCTTAGCACTCCAAGTCAAATTCAAAAGAAAAGAAAAGCAGAACAGAAGAGGAAAACCGCACCAGTCGTCAGCTGGAAAGCAGAAATCACTGAATGAAATATTAAGGAGAGGAAGAAGCCTTTGAAGACGAAGAAACAAATTACAACCGGCCCCTGTCATTGGCGATGGTAACACACTCCAAGTTTGACGGCTTGTATTCACTGCAAGAAATACACACGCAAGCTTCAAAAAAGCTGCCGCGTCAGATGTAAACAAACTCATCATTTCGTCGATACTGTAAAACATTAAGTTGGTTCCCTTTCACCCAAACCTTTAAAATATTCCGAATGAACAACCTATGGCATTGACTTTTAGGCGATTCCAGAGGTGTGCACCTTTAAGCATTACCCGGTTTCTTTTTCCCTGTCAGTCTTTTGCAGACCAATCAAATAAATTTATACCATTGATGAGCGCATTTACATGAAAATAAATTTGCTTCTGTTCCCTCGCTTCCATCGCCCCTGCTGTTACGCTAACAGGCCTCAAAATAAATCTGTAAGAGTGCTTAGTTTCTCTTCTAATTAGCGGACAAACCAAGATTCCCAACGGCACAAATTTAAGACACCCTGGAGACATTTCCAGGGGATGACCAACCTGAACAAAGATGAAAACGATCACCTGTGTCTAATGGCATCACAACATATGGCTTTCCCTGTGAAAAGAATGACTCTGCGATAAATGTTGAGGAATTGTAGTTTTCTTTGTCGGGAAAGCGGGAATTCCCAACTGATGGAGTCTGGGAGTGGGCGAACGGGAAACTGAGTCTGTTTATTTATTCTGCTTTCCAAAGTCAGTCGGAATCCGGGTATTGGTGTTACGCGTTTTCCTGCAAGCTTTCATTTTCACAATTCTTTACAATTCCATTCGCCTAGGTTGATGGTAAAGTGCGTGCGGATTCTCTGGATTGTTATAGAAACCTTTTCAAGTGTTCGAGAAAAATCTTCATTTATGACCATTACACAGATTCTCCAGTACAATCCAATGCATGCAAAATGTTCTCTTCAATTATTTCATTCTGCACTTTGCAAGTCTTAATAGATGCATACTTCGCATTTCACCTGTTTTATGCACACATGCGCAGAAAGGTCCGCTGATCTTAGATTTTAACCTATAGGTAATGCGAACACTGATTCACAATCAAATCTGGAATTCACTCTTTTGCTGATGTGATTATTTTCATATTATAAATTCCCCCAAACTTCAACCATGGTTACCTGGACTTTGACAATGCATCCGACACTGACACATATAATATTTTCATATTTACAAAACACATTAGATAATATATTTTGTAAATTTCAAAACCAAGGATCGTCGTTGGAGAAAGTCTCAAAATTTCTCTCACTGCAGGACATCTGCGAGAATGAAACGTTCACCTACCAAGCCTAGAAACGAAATGACCTCAACCCCCCCTCTTGCCGAACTCAGGCACCCTGGTATATAGTCACCCGTTGACACGCCCTCTCCCAGCCTTAACGTGATCTGCGATATGAAGACCAAAAACCCAGTGCCGTCAAGATCTCGTTACTGGCCCATTTGATTCAAGTATGCATAAGATAAGTATGACACATCACATATCCAACCACTCCAACAACATTCTGTTAAATGATCGATGCTACCATTTCTAAACGCTATCCCAGGAAAATCAAGCTGCTTACCTTATAAACAGAGTTGTCGAAGACCTAATGACTGGAAGCACCAGCGCAGCGCACTCACCGGCAACGTGGTGTAACCACATTCAATGGCAGGCTTCTAAATTTTGAACTTTAACCCCTATACATCTATTCCTTTTGGCGACACAAACAAGTATTGTAAATTCGAAGTATGAATACACGCGGGATAAACATTGGGGTGGTATTTTTTTTTCGGCAACTGAGTGACGCCTCCATAACTGCTGCTTTGTTCTTGTTGTTGTCACTGTTCTTGTTGTTTCTGTTGTTGCGGTAACATTTCAAAAACAAACAGCCGCAAAATATGTCCCTTTGATGGCAAGCAAGTAGTACTTTTGAAGATTTTATTTTGAACTCCGACGAGGGAAAATGAACACGAGGGGTGACTGAGTAAACAGGTAAAAAAAAATTTCATAAGTCGAAAAGTAAAAAAGGACGGGAAGTAATAGGATTACCTTTAGGAAGTCACTAAAATTATGAACGGGTCAATGACTTTTGAACAACTTGAGGGTGCAGACCACTAATTCAAGTGAGAATTTCTGACCAGCTCATTAGCATTAAAAGTGCCCCCCACAGTATCTTTTGAAAAAAGAGATTGTTTGGCCCCCAAAATGGTGAGATTGTGTAAATCGTCGCCAGGATCAACTCCCTGGGTCTTTGAGCTTTCATATGAGGGCAGAAGGGCTGAAAACTACGGTTGAAAAATGGTCCCAAGTGCCCGAGAAAGTTGAGGGTTGCCACTTGAAAAATGGCTGCAATCAGACTTCGGGAAAATCACTTTTTGGGGGGTGATTTTGTTTTGTGGGAATAATTAAAAATGTAATTGGTTAACCCACAAAAAATTGAAAAGAAATTGAAAGATAAGTGACCAGACAAGAATTTCATTTGTGTTTCAGAAATCTCAGGGATGTTGGCGTGCATGCTATTGGGCCCTGAACGGTGCTGATTTTACACTGTTTTCAATGGGGCTTGAATTAGTGGACTGGACCCTATAAAGGGTGCAGACCACTAATTCAAGTGAGAATTTCTGACCAGCTCATTAGCATTAAAAGTGCCCCCCACAGTATCTTTTGAAAAAAGAGATTGTTTGGCCCCCAAAATGGTGAGATTGTGTAAATCGTCGCCAGGATCAACTCCCTGGGTCTTTGAGCTTTCATATGAGGGCAGAAGGGCTGAAAACTACGGTTGAAAAATGGTCCTAAGTGCCCGAGAAAGTTGAGGGTTGCCACTTGAAAAATGGCTGCAATCAGACTTCGGGAAAATCACTTTTTGGGGGGTGATTTTGTTTTGTGGGAATAATTAAAAATGTAATTGGCTAACCCACAAAAAATTGAAAAGAAATTGAAAGATAAGTGACCAGACAAGAATTTCATTTGTGTTTCAGAAATCTCAGGGATGTTGGCGTGCATGCTATTGGGCCCTGAACGGTGCTGATTTTACACTGTTTTCAATGGGGCTTGAATTAGTGGACTGGACCCTTGAAGGAAGAAGATGTAAAGACAACCGCTATGCTTTTGGTTCAGTCTGGGCAGTGACTCCAAATAAATAAATTTCTCAGATACCAAAAACACACGTTCGTTTACATATAGAGCAACTCAAATAGAACAAGATATTCAAATAACTGAGATTCTTTCTCTTTAGCCACCACGTGGGCGAAGCACACTCGACTTAACCAATTTTTATCAAATAATATTAGGAAAATATTAGCACAATCAGAAAAAGGAACAAATTGAGTATTTACAGACATTTTTCATCACGTTTGTAAATATAAAATGTGGCCCTAACTATAACAAATACCTTCAACATTAAATCTAATTAACTTGTCGAGGTATCGATTTGAGGAATAAAGCCAAATCTGACCTTTGACTATTGTTTTACCTAAATCTAAGTCTAAATCGCAATCTAAATTTGCTCGTAACATAAAATTCGCACAATTAATCGGTGTAAGTTAGTTTTTTCTGTTTGGACCATGAACATTAAACTGATACAAAGATTTTACTCAAACCACGCCACCTAAACGCAGACGTGAAACTTTGTTAATTCTATGTGAGGTCTTATTGGGGCTAACATTGGAATAACATTTTGAAACCCAACACCAATCAGCTCAACTAATTTTGAAATGTCCAATCATCTCTGTAACTGCTACAGGACTATTTTAAACCATCCCCGTGACTTCAAGGTTTTCTTCTCTGTCGAGTTTTTTTACACAGAAAGTGACAAAAAATACAGTGATACATGACTCTGCATGTCAACGTAGCGGCCCACAGGGCTTTACCTTTGCATTACGCAACACTTGTACACACCAGCTCTCATCAAATTCAGCCCAATGAAACCATTCTTCAAAAATAAAATCCCATTTGTGGAGCAGGACATCGTGTTCAAGAATTGCAATCGGAAATCACGTATACACCTATAATACGGTTTGGAACGAAACGCGGATTACAGTCCCAGCCCCCGGCCTTGCTCTTCTGATTTTATTTCTGAAAGAGAGATGAGCACAAGTGAAGCATAGCCGTAATAAATATCTCACGTAAGGATTTGATATTTCCTGAGGAATCAACCACCCATGTCTGTCTGCTCATTTGCGACATGAATCGTTTGCATGTTGATCACAAACATTTTAATGTCATATTTACCACAAAGTACTTCCTTGTCAAATTGCCTTTCAAACACTGTTTGTCAGAGCCCAATAAGGCAGATTAATCCAAGCTGAGGTCTTTCCATTCTGACACTAAACCTTTACTCAAAAGACAGCATTTGATGCGCAATTAGTGGTAAAGGGGGTCCCCTCTCTTTTGTGTCTTTTTGTGTTGATGGAGTTTCTTTCAGATTTTTTTTTGGGGGGCGGGGGTGAAGTAGGCAAAAATGGCCTTAAGGTGTATAGCCTATGCGTCACATTGGGGCGTCCCTGTTTTGCCACATATTGTGCTGGGTATAAAAGACGGACTTGGAGGTTGATTCCTCCTGAAAATACTTCAAGTACGATGGCACTTTAATATAAAGTGCACAAACAGAAAAAAACCATTGGTTCGAAATTATGCAGAGATGCCAAAAACAGTTTTGTCAGAGGTTTCCGTATGTAAACCTTCCCAAAGTTTGCCAGATTGTCGAAACCACAGGGTCCTTATTTTCAAGTTTCTCTCAAAAAAAATACTTCGGGAGTCAGAACCTAATGTGACTTCAGCTAGCTTGTTTGCGTAAAATCGTACTTGATCTGATCTGCAAAAATGGTCCAATCGTATATACGTGTCAAGTTCGGTTATAATACCGTTACCTTTCATGAGTCTCAATTCTTTGAAACCTTTGACATTTATTCTCTAGAGTGTTCCAATCGTCGTGATACTTTATACTGTGTTTGAATTAATTTTTTACAACGTCCATTTCAAGTCTGTACAATATGATTACACTAAAGCATTTAATACAGTATATACAAAATTACTGCTTAATAAACTTCTGAGACAACCTTGGAGTTGCATTACACCTCAATGACGCGTCTATTGTTCAACCGTTGCGGGAGATTGGTTATTTTGTTGATGTATTACATTTGTATCTTGATGTAAAAACAATACTTTGTTGTTCTACAATGGAAACCTTTTTTTTATTTCTTTTTGTCACTTTGAATCACATGTTATTTGCAAAATCAATTGCAATTTCAGACTCAACCATTTCACCGACCACTGAGGACAACCGGTCATCAGCAAAATACTGGCCTCATGAGATGTACCATACATCCCTTCCAATACCATGGAAGATGGAATTCTAGACCTTTTAGTCTTCCATGCCAAGCTGGGAGCTTCCATGAGTTTGACTCAGCTGTCTGCAGAAAAAAAGCAAAATTCAGTGTCTTTAGATTAATGAATGAATCCAGACATCCGTTTTAAGGGGCTTCTTGCGAAGAAAACAACTCGAGTCCTCTCTAAATGTAATTTCTTCCAACTAAGAGCATAATCCCTGTGAGCGTCAAGCCAGGGGTCTATCCCGCTGCCAAACGGTACTGTTGTCTTGTTCAACCTTAATGAAAATTTTTTAATGGAGAGATCACTGCTTCCTCCATGGTAAGATAAATAGATTCGAAAATAATTTTGTTGCGTTATGTTCATTCCTAGTTTTCATCTATTCTCAATGTCCCGGTTTTTGTTTCAAAGTCCGCCTTGAGCAGAAGCACCCCTCATCGATTGAAAAGAGTCATCTTGGTGGGGAGTGACCTCTAATAACACATGCATTTTATAGTCATTTGTGAACCAGCGACGTGCAGTTCTTACCAAATGAGCCTGCGTTTCTAGGATAACTGTGCGCCCTCCATTGGTCCCGCCCGCTCTGGATTCCAAGCCGGGTACATGACAGTATGCTTTGGTTCCCAGACCAAACTTTTTAAAGGAATTTTTAAGCTGCCACGAACACAATATATCCGGACACAGAAATTCCTCCCACTTCCGAGAATTCCCCATGGTGCAAAATTCCCGAACCCATTAATTTATTTTGTTTATTATCGGATATCGTCGCTTCCAGCGGAATGTCCACGAGTACAATTCCCCTTTTTTTCCTAATTCTCTTTTATGCCACATAAATCTGAAAAACTTTTTAATGTTTGATTATTATCAGGTTTACACAACTTTTGACATAACAGACTTGTAAACAGTCACGGGCACGCGCGGGCAACCTGAGCTAATGTTGGCAGGCAATCTGACATTATGTCAAACATTACTTTTGCCCGTGATGGTTACCTTACCATCGGACGGAATTGTGAGGGCAGCAAAACCCCAGCTACTGGTCACTTCCCAGTGAGCAAAGATATGACGTGACGCAAAACATTTACCTCTTCAAGCTTTGAATTTTGCGACGGTGCCAAAAATGCACCACAAGAGGGACAGCGATCATCAAGACACCCAGAATCACAATGAAGGCAATGAACAGACTGTTATCAACCTCGTTCTCGCTGGACATCGGATGAGGGTTTTGGTGCGGACTCGCAGTAGATCTGCGAGTAGAGCCTTCCTCTGTAGAAAGATAAGTTAGAAGTTTTATTTCATTTCAGGTGAGGAGCCGGACATTTTGAAGTTTAAAATCAATTAAAAATTAATTCTAAGAAAGGGCAAAAAGTTACAAAGGCTAGAAAGTCACATGCAGGAATGATAACGTTGCATCCCAAGACATCAAAGCTTCTGATGAGATAGTCTTGTTATGAAATGCGGGTAACTTACAAATGCAGTAACAAAAAATTAAGCAGTGTATACTAAAACAAAAATCGCCGGTGAATTGAAATTTTTGCAATTATAACTCCACCTCAATGACTGGTTCTGTATTTTGTCTTTAGTCATCAGTGTCTTTGGAATTTCCTGTCAAGAGGCCTTGCTCTACTTGTGGCAACCCGCTTTGTAAAACAGCGGTAGATCAGAAAAGAAAAAGGAAAACCATGCACGATGGTTCATAAACGAAAGTGTTGATATCAAGTTGGTAATGGATTTTGACAGCAAAATCCACCCCGACTTATTTCTCGCACAAGAATGACTATGGGCCTAGTTTATGTGTCTCCCTTACTATAAAACTAAAAACCAGCTTCACTTACTCTCAGGGGGTTCTGAAGAGGCGTCTTCTTCTTGAGGGCAGCATGTTGCTGCACACCATGCTGTAATACAAATAATGAACACGTTTTCGAAGTCCGTTTTTCATGCAAAGTTTTTACATGCATTTGGTGGGACAGGCACAGTGGGTTATGATAAAAAGGACCCTTGGTTCCATGTACAAGCACTCAGAGTGTGCCAGTTTTTATACAAATGGAGGCCCCTCCACAACAGAGGACGAATTGGGCAGGCCCCAAACCCGACTAACGACCCAACAAAAATGACAAAAACAACAACACGAACAACAACGACAGCGAGAAGAGCAAGCACACGATTTCAGGTCGATCGGTGCAATCACTGGTCTTTGTTGATGTCAGTTAGATATTTCCCTCAACCAGCCAATCACATTTCCTGTTATGTTACCAGTTGTGAAGATTGATCGATCGCGCCCGACACTGGATTAATTTGTGGAGCTTACCGTCCATGAATACAAATTTCGATGTTGGTATCCCTTCGAAGACTCTGACAGCTTGGACAGTGAAGGTATAGTTGCCCAAATACTCGCATCTGAAGTGGGGTATGATGAGCCAGCCGTCGGACTTCCGAACGTAGGGTTTGTCATCATTTGCCTCGTGTTGATATCGGTGCGGGATCACTGTCACCACTCCATGTGCGTCTGTCCTTGTAACCTCGATCGAGGCAGTTTGATCGCACTTCCGCCTGACTTCCACCGAAACTTGCTGCCCTAGATTTGGCCTAATCGTACTGACGACGAGGTCGAACTCTACACGGAGTAAACATTATGGAAAATGGGGTGTTAATATTACATTCTCTCCAAATCCAACATTATTTTCATCGAGTGAAGTTTTCTCAGCTGGTACAACTTCACCTCGCTTTTCGGGGTATGACAAAGACAAGATGGTTTTAGACTGATGAGCGTTGAAAGTTTTTACATTACAAAAATTAGAGTGGCTACCTGATGTACAGGCCAAAAACCAAACTTGCACCTACTTATGCGTACATGTAATACGTAGAGGTGGCAGAAAGTCATTTTCTGCAAGTCCAAGTCAAGTCACAAGTCATATGAAAGTCCAAATCAAGTCATTAGGTCCGGTCACAAGTCAAGTCATTTGGTCACAGGGCAAGTTAACTCAAGTCACAAGTCATTTGGTCTAAACCCAAGTCAAGCCACAAGTCTCTGTGTCCAAGTACAAGTCAAGCTGCACATTATTTTGTCCAGCTGTAATCAGCAAAAAGTTGTAAAAATATATGGGGCCGGTCGAGTAGCGTCAGACTTGGGTTGGTAACAAGTCATTTTTTGCAAGTCCAAGTCAGGTCACAAGTCAAGGCTGGTATTTACAAGTCAAGTCATAAGTCACAGAAATAGCGACTCGAGTCCAAGTCACATGACTCGAGTCAGCAACTCTGGTAACACGAATGATATTTATTCATGGTTACCTGATTGGCGTTGTACCAGAACGGTTGCATTATTAGTTCTAAGGTCTCGCGGTGACAAACTACAGGAGTACTCGCCAGCATCAGCTTGTGTGGCTGTAGGAACAGTCAGTGTAGCTTCAATGTCCCACCTGAGCTTAGAACCGCGGAGGCGGCAAAGCGGTGTATAATGATGCACCGTAGCGGTGGGGTGGGATTCGTTCGTGACGAGAACGGACCCATGGAAGAAGGCTATCGTGCTATTTTCGTTCCGAGCCGCCCGGACTTTGCAGTTCAACACGATAGGGTCCCCAGGCCCAACACACCCACTTATTGGCAGTATGTTGATGATCTCTGCCATCCCTGTGTTCAAAAAACATGTATCAGAAAGATGCACACTTGATTATGAAATTCCTGTGATAAAGTTAGTTCGTTTCTCTGCTTGTATTTTCAGACAGGCAAATATTCATTTTCTTTTGCCGAATAATCTAAAAACATGCACGTGTACACAGTTTACCAAATTTTATATTGAATATCGAAACAGACACGTGCAAGTAGTGACGCTCGTACAATTTCGGAACAGTGGTGATAACGCTCTGTTTCTAGAATGCTGGGGGCTTTCGATTCCTTAACTAAAAAAAACAAACGGGGGGTGGTAACTAGGTGCCCTTTCTCCCTGGAAACGCCATTCCTTTGGAAGCCTCTTCATTTTCTTTTTCCTAAATGCCTTACACTTGGTCAGAACACTGAGAGGATATGAGATCCGAACACAAAATTTGCAAACTACGTGGTATAATTAACCGTCGTGCATTGCTTGAAATCGTCAGTCATCAAGAAATCAAGTTCTTTGATCCAACATTTTTGTTTTCCTTACCTGCAACTGTCCCCCGCAGAAGCATGGCCAGCATCGCTACCAGGAGTGTGTTCAAGTTGCCCATATTCATCTGTTTACAACGAAAATGAACGAGAGAGGAGTTTATTTTCATGTCGGCGACAAATGAAATCCCAAGTACACCAAAATCATACATGCATAGCGAAATTTGTTACAGCAATAATGGAAACTGGTGTATTAAGTTTGATAACTGTACATAGTCTAAATTATTACCATCATGTCGGGAAAAAAGAAGCACTGTGCTTTTGGCTTTCCCTATTTATACGAACAATGGTTCAGACTGGACAAGAAACATAAGACAGGAGACAAGAGACAACACAGTAGGATACACTGCCAGGATAGAAAACAGTTAAAGACAGACGTGCCAGCGGCTAAGAGCAGACTTTTAAAGAATGGAAGTAGACTGGCATGATTATATGATCTGCTTTTCATTATACAAACTAATGAGGTACGGTTTGGCTTTCCTGATAAAGGAATTTAGCATTGAGAGTCTTGTCAATTTGTATCAAGGTTGTTCCGAAAGGACATACAACGTGAGGTAAGACTATTTTTGGAAACAGAAGTACGGTTGTAATTAACATAATAGTTGCCTCTATAGATGCACTTCTAGTTACATGAGAATGTACTGAAGAGTTATTAAAACAGTCATTGAAATAGCATGGTGAAAGACCATTTTGTATTTAAACATAAATTTACCCGAGTTCAAATTGTTTATTTTGAGTATTCCATGTTCCTCACATAATGGGCCTGTGTGAGTTAGATAACCTGTTTTTGATATTATTCGAACAACTTTCTTCTGCACAAGAAATAGCTTGTTGCATTGAGCGGTCGAGCTGCCCCAGGAAAGAATGGCATAATTTAAGTAGGAAAGAATAAAGGTATAATATTAAGTAAAAAGTATAGTTTTCGGTAGAAATTTTTTTAATCTATTCATAACGAGAATATTTTTAGAGATTTTTGTACACAAGACGTCGATATGTCTACTCCAAGTGAGATTCTCATCAATATGAACACCAAGGAATTTAGTGCTTTTGACCTGCTTCAGAAAATCACCTCGTAAACAGAGAAATTTATCTCATGTATACTTATTTTGTCAAGAATTAAAAATCACGTAATTTGTCTTGAGTAAATTGGGAAAAAACAGTCAATATGGTTATGGGTCTATAATCACTTATATCGTGTTTATCGCCGTTTCAAAAATGGATACTCAATTTTCAATCCTTCGAGAAGAGCGCCAAGAGTTTGACACGACCAACAATACCGACCAAAGTTCACAAACATGGACCATAGCATTACAATTCCATAACCGGTGTTCAGCCACACACACACACACACACACACACAAATAATTCACCTCGGGAAATCAACGGTTTTATTTCACAGCCCAGCGTCAAAATGCTGTTCTAGACAGCGTTTGCGTCAGTCTTCAGGAGGACCAAGGGTCAATCGATCGATACAGGCCCACAGAAGATGAAAATGGCAGATGGAGAGGCTGTAATTCTACATACAAGATCAAAATTATCCTTGTTAAGTTGTTTTGGAGACTAAACCAAGGACTTTCTCAAAAACACAACGGAGAACGTGTTCTCGCAAGCCGAGGAACCTTTGGAGGGGAGAGAGAGATGAGAAACACCTACAGTTTTAGGATTTGGTAGGAAAATCCCACAGGAGAAAACCCTGAATCAAACCCAATGGAGTCTGGTTGTGGAAGAAAGCCCTAATCTACTTGTCGACAGGGCCGGGAGTATAGAACCAGTATACGGCAGAGGAGAATAAGCGAGCAAAGACCACTATACTCCAAACTGACTCGGCAGACTGCAGGAGGAATCAGGCATAGCTAATGCTACATCCTCTCAATGACAAGGCAAAGTCCATTGAAACGCAACCTTTTCACCGCATCCTCACAGGGTCACCCAATCGACTCGCCCTGCGCATGACCTCATCTATGTTTTTAAAACCCGGTCCGTGTTGAACCCGGAAGTGTGTGTATTTGCGCAATAACATTCCACTCAAAAAGTGAAAGCGTGCATAATATTCAGTGGCAAAACATGAAAACGGCATTTTTCCGGCTTGAAAATTTAATACAGGTAAATGACGACAGAGCACACTCTCGCTTGCAACAAAAAAAAAAACTATTTAAAATACATCCAAGTTTGTTTGGGCTGTTAAACAGCAGTGTTGTATAGGGGAGGGGAGCACACAGGGATTATGTTCCCCCAATGGAAGTCCATACCCTCCCTTGAAATTTTGTACCTTTGTACAAGCCACAATTAATTTGGTTTCAGTAGGCTACTCCTTGAAAAAATAGTGTGATTAGGCCTATTATCATAAAATATTTCTTGGAATACATGTATTAATCTCGAAAGCGCTCGGGGCACTGTACTTCGGTAGCCTTAAGAAACATGAGGAGACGACGGAGTAAGCAGTTGCCAATTTAGGATGCAGGATGGCAATCCCAAGTGAATATTCTGGGTAAAACCCTCGGTATCAGATAGGAACTAGTCACCCCTCCAGCCCCCCCAGTGATCCCTCATAATGTTCACCCGTCTCAGTTGCTGTAATGGCGTCGCGGAGCAACGTCGACACGGATAACATTATTCAGATTTCTGAGTTTTTTTCTGAATGAACGTGATCACTCAACCCACCTGTCTGAGCATTTGCCGCTTCATACCATCAAACAATCACAACACGACCAAGTACAGTTCGGCCTACACGGACTGACCAAACCTATACCTCAAATTTACATTTGTGATTAAAATCGGCTGACAGCTAAATCTGTACAACCATTTAATATTTACATCTGGTCTGCGACAAAAAATTACGGCAACGAAAGCTACAATAACCCTACCGTATAAGATGATTTCTCGAAGTTCGGAGCACAAAGGATAGAGCGCACAGGTCTCAGTCTGGCTGAAATTGCATCAGCCGAGCAGTTTATATTGCGGAGAATTCGCAATAGAGTTGCAAAAACCGGGAATTCCCTTCCAGTCCCGCAGTTTCACGCAGGCGCTATGCTAGGCACCCAGCCTCGTGATTATGCAGTGACTACACCGAGCAATGCGCGGTGATGAATAAAATATTGCGCTCTTCAAGGGGAGTCTGTGGTAAATCCAGGTTTTTCTCCCAAGAAAGATACATCTGGAGATTTTAATCTTAAACGACTGTTTTTTTTTACATGACCCTCAAGGAGCTGACGACTCTAACGAGTTGGCGCTTTAATTCTTTAAAAAGGGAAAATTGCTACAGGGAGGGGGAGGGTTTCTTCAAATTTCATTAGCAATATCGTCAATGAACATGAACTATAAGTAAATCCAGAATATCGATGGATTAAAGCAGAGAGAGTCATTATAAAAGGAATCGGATGTGGACTGTGATAAAATCATAAGAAGCTGAAGGCCAAGGCATAATACCATAAACGCATGTACATTAAGGGCATGCGCGCCCAAAGACACTGCACTTGACCTTAGATGATATTTTGGAAAGTCCCGATCAGAACCCTGGACGGCACGATGTTTGTCGCCAAGAGTAATGTCGAGTCATATTAATTTTCTGGCAGCTTATTTGGATATAAACCAGGAGCATCTCTCCACCAGAAGAAGCGAAAGAAGTGACTGTTTTCTGCTCCAAAAATGAGTATAAATGTACTTATTGCGCTATTCACATTTTGACTACATGTGCTATATTTCTGGGAAATGGTTAAGTTCACGTTTAGGCCTATAGATTCGTAGCATTAAGTTCTTCCAACCCAACTGTTCCAACCTTAATTTGCATCGTGAAAATGCACATGACAATATTAAGATACCTCTAATGAAAACAAGATTTTTAAAACATTAAAAAGAGGGATAGTGCATACAGGAAAAATCATTAGCCTACCAACATTCTTCTACAAGGACAATACAATGGACCAACTGATTAGGCCTACAAGTCAGGCAGAGTGCTGTTTGGTAAGGAGACACTGAAACAGTTTAAATAAGCCCCTTACTAACGCTAAAGTCAATCAGCGTTTATAGCACCGAGACGTAAAAGGTGAAAATTAATTGGCTCGGCTAACCGTCATTCCTAGATACGTTTACTAAGGATTATAACTTCCTCCCGGCAAACTGTGATCCCTATTAAACAAACATCAAGATCTAAGATACTCGTCAGGTGAAACATTAATTTCGTTAACGAAAATACACAAATAATGTGCACTGAGGGCTGACGGAGGCTTTTTCTCGGAAGTTACGTTCACTAGATATCAGTGAGTCCATTTGCATTTATTTTATCACAGTGTTCTTCATTTCTCACTTTTACTCCATATTATGCATGGTGTAATGACTGAACAGTAGACACAAGTCAGTAACCGTGAGAAAAACTTAAAAACACAAGAGTCTCTGAAGGAAAAATCCATGGTTTCGAAATAATGCAGCCGAATAACGGGGAAACCCCCCTCCGACTACAGGAAACTACAGATCATTAGGCCCTACCTGGGATTCAACTCATCCTTCCATTACAGCATTACAAATATTCCAAATGTGGGTGACTCAATCCTTCCTCAACCCACACAAGCCAGTTCAGAATTTCCTTGTCTTTAGCTGGTGCTACATATTTTTGGAATGCCAATGTTTAAAGATAATTTCAGTCAACATGTCTTCAATTAGACTTTCTTTCTACTCAACAATCTTTTCTCATCCACTACATTTTCGACCATATTGCCGTTTTTAATTCTGAATTGTCTTTTCCAATACATGCTTTTCTTCGTGTTGTTAAGTTATTTACGAATGTTTAATGTGCACATTGGGAAGATGAGGTTCACCTTTAAGTCTTTTTAATTAATTGTGGTGACTTGATTTCAGTCCAGAGCAGAATCCAGTTAGGTTGAAAAGAAGTAAAAACGTAGTTAGCCTGTAAACTAAGTATTAAGGATTTTAGTGAAAACATCGACATTTTGTGGGTCACTTAATAAATTGTCTTTGAACTTCCGTAACATCAATGTCAATGTTTATATAATAAGGGATACTTGACCCCATCCATGTTGACGGAAGTTAACAGCTAATCCTGGGAATTCCACGAATTTCATGCACGATGCCAAATCTCTTTGTGCAGGGACCACAGCCAATTTGTCTTTTTTTCTTAGTTCAGTATGATGTCCATTTTGTGAGTGCACTCTTTTCTGTAGAGTTTTATCTATTAAATTTCGTGTCAATTTTCCATTCAACTGATTCCGTTTTAATGGTCCATAGGAAAGTACGTTTCTCCCTCAAGCTCATTCCAGTTTGTGGAAGTTCTGAAAACGTATGCATGGAGTTTTTTTTTTAAATCTCCGTAAAGTGAATGATATGACGTCATTTGACAATGGCCTTTGTAAACTGTGGGTGCTGCATGTTCTACATAATTGATTTCAGAAATAGTTTAAAAGTATGCAGCTTTAAGCAACCCCCAAGAGGGAACATGGAAGAAACTTATTGAAATTTAATTCATGCAAACTTTGTTACACTGGCTGTAAAGTTTCTATACAAATTGGCAAGTGTATTGAAATAGGTAATTCAGATTTGCGTTTAGCTACCCACTTTAGCATCATGGACTATAATAGCAGGATTCCATACATAACTTCTTCTGCATTAAAACATTATTTTCAAAAATCCCCTCAATACGATCTCTTTGCAGTGTCGATTTCTCTGCTGTCAAAAAGCCAAAAAACAACACTTTCATTCTTCTGTCATTGTTAACAACAAGTGTACACTAAATGTTGACGTAGCTTTATATTGTAGTTTCACGTCTTGATCAGTGTCAGCTTGTTTTGCAAATAAGTCCCGAGGTAGGCATAAATCTTTACACTCATTCGAGAAAGTTGCACAACCAAAGTATGTAAGAGGTAGCAATGAGTTAGTAGTAGAGAAATTTCGCTTCCACAGTGCTGCTGAAATTTAAGAGTATAATGTTCTATATACGAAGCGTGTACAAGTCACAAAATTATGTTACTACATGTATAACGTAAGTTCAACACATACCTCTCATGGGGGAAGCAGTATAAATGTTGGTATTGGGTACAGCACACCTTCATGTTGTGGTGCACTGTGTACAATGTGAAATAGTAACACTTTACCCAAAGGTTGACTTTTTGGCTGTGTTTTTTTAAAAAATGAATGCGGTGGACCCCATTCAACATTTAGCACAGTGTCACACACCAAAATGTCTGTAGTTGGGTCTTTGTTCTATGGCCATGCTGTGCTGCAACTGCAGTAGAATCAACCCGTCTGATGCAATGACATGAAAATATGACAAGGTTCCAAAACGGCAGGTGCACAGTCTGACACCACTAGCCACTAGTCCCCTTACAAAAGGATTTCTAACGTTGCATTAGCCTTTAGATGGCTCCAAAAGTTTCACATCGGACAATTTCTTAATTGATAAGAAAATAAGGCCTGAGTTAGGTTTCTCTTGAAAATGGAATGTCATTTTTTTTATTCTGTCAGGAGATACAATCTATCAGTTAAAATCAGAAATGAAGAGTACTTTCATTAAAGTCATTTATATGACAGTTTTCTCCTGCCAACGTTTGGGACTAATCCTCTTTTCTTTGTTTCTGAATAAGATCGACTTGCTTGTATCGTTGCACTAACGTTTGTCAAAATTTCTACTCGACTTAACGTAGGCCTACTAGACCACGGGGCATGGCAGCAAAATGTGCTCAGAAATCAATTTCCTTGGCGCACCTCTTGGATCTTAGTGGAATCACTGCCAATTGTTAGTTTAGATCATATGGATCACAAAAGATCAAAATCCACAATCCTCTGTACCAATGATGAGGTCGAGTACCCAAACTTGATACCGAGTTTTCCGAGTACACACAGTGCCTAGTAAAAGTACAAAGACAATGGAGTACATCCGGGTACAGTGTAAAACTAAAACATTGTGGAAATTTGCATTGGTAGTTTAAAAATGTACACCAGCGTGCGCGTGCGAGCGCTGCCAAGTGCCAACACCCATTCCCGAATACATGGAATCGATATTTTTGGCCAAAAAATCGGTCGAAAATTTGGTTGAAAAAATTCCCAATTTCTTTTCCAGTACTGCACGACTGGGATCGGTTAACCGAGTACAATTTGTCGAGGTTAGGGACGAGTTCGAGTACAAAATTACGAGTAAGTGCCAAGTACTTTTCTTTTTTTCGAGTACTTACGATTGAGCACGGGCCAAGTACTTACTGGTATTCGAGTTTGAGTACGAGAACTCAAACACTGCTCTGTACATGTACAGTGTACTTCAAAAACGCAACGTGTACATACGTGGATACCGGTAGTCAAACGCGGAAGTTTGTTGACAATGACCTCTCATATAATCGCTGTACAATGAGCAAAGGGTGCCCTTTGTATATAAACAATAAGCTAGTAAAATGTACATCACCACGGATGTGATCGTGAATATAGCCGTATGTCTGCAAACCTACCACATCATCTCCAAAGGCTGGTTAAGCTTCTGTCCGCGGTATCACTTTAAATATACATGCCTTAGACATTAAATGCAGAAAATATTGCTTTCAGTCTCTTAACAAAGACACTTACATGCACACAGACGGATTGCCTAGATCTTCGCCCCGCGTGACCCTAGATCTATAGTACCGCTTACTTCGCCTAAGCAATGTGCCTTTGAACTTCGTTGTAAAAAAGTCGAAACACGCTCAGCTTAATCGATGAAAGCTGTTGAAACTTCAACTATCGTCAATAGCGAAACGCATGTGTGATGTTGTTCCATTGTATTGGGCTGTTATATAGGTTTGTATGGGCACTTTCCAACTGCCCTTGCCTGCATGACCGACAATAAAAATTGGGAAATACCAAACATAATTCTTAAAAATAGTACACGGGCACAAACGCATGCGCCAAGAGGGTAGACTTGACTTCAAGTCGATGCTTAGTCGAATCGTTTGATGGCATAATATTTTATTGGTCAGCTGAAATAATCCGGCCGTCTGATTGGTGGATTGTGTGTCTTGAATGACTTGCCCCATGGCACAGCCAAGCAAGGCCAGGCGCAAATCCGGAGGGGGATATGACACCCCCCCCCGTTAAAAAATGTGGAAATAACTAAAGTAAGTGCACCAACACCATTATACACAGTGTGTGTCGTGTTAGGTTTCAGCATCATTTCTGCTTGTTCGTAAAACAGGAGACATTCAAAAAAAATTTCCAGCCTCGCCCCATAAAAATTCCTGGTTCCGTCGCTGACGGCTGCGCGTCAAAAGATACCTTTCATTATAATAATACCGGCAAATGGAAGTTCAATGTTTGACTCCCAGGAAAAGGTTAGCTTCGAATATGATGCAGGAATTCGTTTAAACAGTAGAGGGATTTCTTCACTCAGACGTTGATTTTTACTACCGGTATATATTCAATGTGTCACATTCGTGTATTGAAGAGAATGAGCCCATTGACCCTTAAATGTTTTTCTGTACAGCGTCTTAGTTCCTCCACTGCAATGCGGATGGCGCGTAATCGGACGGCAGCGACTGTGCACAGAGCCGAAGGGCAAAACACTTTTCTGAATGACTTACAATCAAGTCTACTTGAAGAACGGTTCCACTTCCTGTGCCCTGCAGCCATTGATGGTGTAGATTTTAACCTCTAGTAGTATGGGAATCCCAGTGAGTTACAAAGTTCACAGTTACGCAAACTCGCCTGTTGGAATTCCCAGACTTAGTAGTGTGGCTAAAACAGTTAAACTGTCTAATCCCATATAAGGATCTCTGTTGAGTGATCGCGTTCGGCCAAATTTCATGAAAACACACGCAGTAATACTAATAATGTACAAAACCATTAGCTGCATGTGCACGTGGGCCAACATGACTATGCACTTGTTAAGTCCATAGTTACAATTCTACACAAATGAGCGAAAGAATATCCTTCTTACTTCTTATTGTTGACAAATTACTTTCTTGCACGTGCAGGACTCCAGGTTGAATTTATTCATTTCTTCGACCCCTTTTAAATGATGATGATGTTAATTTATTTTGTTTAGTTATGCTTCAAAGAGGAACATAACAGTTCGCAAAACAAAGATCCAAACCAGCAAGTCATGATGCAAAAAACACGATTCCCTGCACCCTCTTCAGTGTTCCAAGTCGGATTATGTTTCACACAAGAAAGGTTCAACAACATGCTAATTTGGCGGCTAGAATTAGAAATCACTACCGTGGGATCACCTAGCTCACAGACAGCCTGGTATACGCACTCGTTATACCGGGCGGTGCCTCTTAAAGCAAGCCACTTTAGGCTCAACGCAATTGAAGTGAAACAAGTAACGAAACATCAAAGTTTAAAGAAAAATCTGGAAGATTACATGAAAAACTCTTTCCTTTGGTCACTAAGTTCTTCTCAAACGACCTTCAGACAAGCGTGAAATTTGTTGTATTCTAAAAGAGCCTGCTTATCTCCGTAAAGTTTATTTACAAAATCCTTCTTTAATTTGAATTTTAAACATATGATTATGGGCCCTTGATTCTTGTACCACAAGAGAATCTACCGCATGCATGAAAGTAACCAAGCAACGACGGCTGTTGTTTAGCTTTTGCTCCCAGAAGGGAGTGAAACAGGGTCGTGAAAACTATAATTTTTAACATATTTCTGCGCATTTTGAAATTATGCAGATGTGTTTTCTTGTTATATGTGTTTGCTTTATTTGCTGATGCATGTTTCACAAGAAATCTTTCCAGCACAGCCCATCCCCTTTAATAAAGGGTATGTCAATTCCAAACGTCTATTTTATTGTGAACAGGAACTACATACAACATACTTAAGCTATTTTACCGTACATTGCACGAATTGCTTACAGGGAAGAGAAGGCTAATCCCAGTTTTGTTAGTCTCCGGTTGCCACAGGGAGGAAATCTTTTGTGGCAGAGGACACATACAATGGCACTTTGCCAGAGGATTTCTCGCTACAGTTTTTTCAAGCCCCAACAAGCCTAAACAAGCCTAAAAATGTTTTGGGGTTTCTCTTTGCGTGGGAAAGTTGAGCAAAGACAACCACACTTCAAACTTATTTGAAATACATGTTACGGTTTACTTGGTAAACACGATTACCTTTACTCTGTTCTCGATGTGAACCGCGGAAAGTGCCCAGTTAACAAAGCCCTAGCTCTGCACTTCACCTTAAAACACAACGGAATTCTTAACAAGAGCAGATTAACCACCACAGTATACCCCAACCCTTTATCTACGCGGAAATTGTCAAAATTCTGCACACCTGCACAAATACCTGCCGCAGCTTTTTTTTCCAATGCGGGCAGATACGATTGAAAAAAAAAATGAAATAGAGTCTGTACCTTTGAAACGTCCGTGAAAGCTACATTATTGCAAGGAGGTGCAGTTGCATACTGCGCCAAGCTAGGCCTCGACCAGCCCATGAAAACATCTGTGCCGCTTACCGCCATGTTGTCATGAGGGAAACCAGAGTGCCAGTGGGTTAACAACACGGAACTTATCTAGCACATATTACCAGTGAACTCATTTTACCACAGAAGGAACATAGCTCCTAAATGATTGTACCCCTTCTTTGAAATTGAAATGGCTAACTACACACGGTAACAAAAAGTAACTTTCTAACATACCAACGCGTACTGAGGTGAAGAACACCAGAATATTTTACCCCGCAATAAAAACTAAAAGGTCATAATTTCGGTCAAGGGTTTGGAGTATCGCTATTCTCTGTTGGGACCTGGCCAATCTTTAAAGAAAATTTGCGACTTCCATTTTATTACAGAGTAAGAAGAAACTCAGCACTTACTCTACCCGACATTTTCAACACCAAGTATTGGGGTAAAAGTTAAACAAAATTTGATCGTGTGTGTAGAAGACATGCAATTGTAACAGATGATAAATACTCTGATTGTTTTGGACATTAATACTCACTCATTTTATGAGA
Source organism: Acanthaster planci (assembly GCF_054643075.1). Classification (NCBI taxonomy): domain Eukaryota; kingdom Metazoa; phylum Echinodermata; class Asteroidea; order Valvatida; family Acanthasteridae; genus Acanthaster; species Acanthaster planci. Next base: position 20,519,488 of record NC_141779.1, read on the forward strand.
ACTCCTGCATATTACGTCGTAAAAAATGTGTTCACAGTCTAAACACATTTCCAAGCGATTTTTTACACCCAGTGCACTATTTAAACTTGTTTAAAAAGCTAAACATGTAGCACAGAACAGCGTTTTAGCATTCAAACACATTTCAGTAAACATATCATAGGTTAAACGTGTGGGTAGCCTACAGAAAGTATTCAAACTCTAAATGTTGTTTTTACAGTGTACTGTTATGTCCATTTTTATGAAATCAAAGTAAGGTTTTGATTTCTACTTTTAAACTTCAGTCTTGAGTACATTTCCTTTGAAATCTGATGGTACCGTACGTTTGAGTAACTTACCCGGGTCGACACGGTTAAACACCGAGCACTCTGGTTATCACCAAGCTGTTCTTTAGCTCTGTCTCTGACGTCATACGCGGGTCTACCACGGGCCAGTCGCTACGAGAAACTTGTTCCACGTGTTACTGTTACAGTTTCAGAGGAAATTTTTCCGTCATCGATGTGTTAAGGGAGAGTAATCTCGACCAAACTTTATATCCCTTGTCGTCACATTGTAGCAGTTAAACCCAGTGAGTACTCAATTGGCAGTGCTGTTTTCATTGATTGTTGGTATGCAAGTTGTTATAGCTTAATAGCTTAAATATGATCACATTTCTCAAATTCTTCCTCATTAGAATTTGGTATGAATCAACACTTGGGGGGTTGGCTCTTGGAGGCTAAAATGCTGGGCCGTCCGTCGCCTGTGGTCATGTTGTCTCTGCCTCCCCGTCACTGCAAAGTTTAACGAACTTGTAGATTTGATTCTCTGCATTGCTGGTGAAAATTCAAATTTAATAATTCAAACCCTGCAGGATTTTGGTCAGGGTTAATGTCGGGCGTGGCCGAGCCCCCCCCCGGCATTGAGAAACATCCTCAATAAGCAAACCAAGTGTTGACCAGAACAGCTGGATCGTTGGCCAGCTCATCATTAACCATGGCGAACATAACAGAAAGGAGCTGTTTGAAGTGGGGATTTTGAAGTAAGCACAAAAGCGTTTATCGAAACCAAATAGCGCCCTCCTATTATGTTCGCCACACCTCAAAAATAATAGGCTGATGGAAGGAAACGCCATGGACGCCACGCTTTGTTCACCTATGATCTCCAAATTTGTTGTTAAAATTGAGAAGTGATTTGTCCGTCTTTCATTTTATCAGGCTTGTCAATGTAGTGTCTGATCTAAATAAAAAATGGGGGGGGGGTTCTACACGAGTAGGCCTAACCCTGTGCCAATGGCAAGAGGGCTTGTCCGAGAGCCTGTGTCACCACAAAGATTTTGTTTTATCAGTTAAGAGGGATGATCTGCAAGGTAATTATGATACTTCACACACCTACGTGACTGCAGTTTCCATTATGGAACATTTTGAGAATTTCTTGAAAGTTGAAAAGGAGCTCTCTTCCTTGAGCAGAAGCACCCCCTCATCGGTTGAACAGAGCCATGCTGGTAGGTGGTGCTCATTTTTCTTGGAAGCGATGCGACCGTGACACGTGCATTTTGATGTATCGTTTATCCACCAGCAAAACCAAACGAGCATGTGTTGTTAGGGAAATTGCGCTCTCTCACCCTCCAGTCAAGGGTCAGAGGGCCAAGGCCTGATTAAGTCCGCTCAATTTACGCGAGGACAAATTACACAAGATGATAGAAGACATTGCACTGCGTGCAGGACGGCGGAGAGAAAGCCTGCATGCTGGAAAAGTAAAAAAAACAAACCCAAAAACAAAAAAAGGGGGAGGGGAATAAAAGAATGTCATGCAGTGTCATGTGTCACATCCAAATTTCTTCATCATTATTTCTTTCTTTTCCATTTTTACTGGGTTAATTGATATATGTCGAAGATATTTCCATCCTAAGATCATCACTCTTAATGAAACTGATGTATACACTCTTGCAAAAAGTCGCTGTTTTGCTCACATTTCTCAGAAATACAAACTGGGAGTCATTTCGGTGGATTCCACCCTTATTTGAGTTTACGAACCCGAACCTTTATGAACCACAAACTACTGCAACAGCAGACCATTTTAGGTCCAGGAAATAGTGATTTGGCTAGCAAAGGTATAAATGTGAGGTCTACTTACTCAGGCTGGCCTGCAACCGTAGTCTTGAAAAGGAGGCTTTCAACCTTATTCTTTCCAGATCTTTAAAGTATAGATTTCTAAACAAGCATTAGGTGTAAGACTTGAATTTGAGTGTTTAACTTAAGCTTGATTGGAGGACCTGACAGCTTTATTACAAAATCTTGCAAAGTAAATACACCAAGTTTGAATAAGAGGATCTGAAAGACAGTAAGTTCTACAATCACACTGAAATAAGACGAAGCAACAAGAAAATTAGGAATTACTGGCATTGTGCAAAGTTTTTTGACTAGTGGTCCTGATGTACAAGCATCGACATTAACTAAAACGTTTCTTCACCTTTACCGGGTATTGTGTTTTGGAGCCATGAACGTGGCGAAATTGTTAACTCTGCCCTTCAACCTTCTGTGATAGTTTTATCTCACAGCCCATTGTATTGCATCTCATGGCTGGTTCAAAAGAAGCGCTCGCACTTGGACTTATTTACACTGGCATCCAGCTATGGTGAAGAGAAAGTCTTGCCCTATATCGGACTTTAAGCTCACACCGTGACCATGGTGACTAGTTGCCATGTGCCCTGCCAATGTCCGTGTATACTGCACGGAGCCATGGCTGTTCGTAAGAGTTACTCCGTAAAAAGCCCAAACAGTGCTTTCTACTATTTAAGGGGGTCATCGGGAGAGTTCGGTGGAACGTCGCTGGATTCATCAATATCAAACATTAAAACTAAGTACATGCTATGACGTCACTGCTACCTTACAATAACTTAATACACATCTTATCAATTTGCACATTCCCATGAAATGTCTAAAGGATCTACTAACATAAAATACATAAGAAAGAAGTACATGTACTTATAAATTACATGACCTCTCCGGGTTTTTTTCTACATCAGGTGAATGGCGTGTTGGTGCTGTATTTCACATTTTTGACATGCTGATCACCCAATCAGAAATATTCAAGCTAGTCACAAACAAGACAAGAAAGCGAACCCCATAGACATCCTAAATTCTGAGGGTTCCACATAGTACACAAAATCCATCCGACACTCACTGCCTGTAGTCTGGAAACCGATCCCCTTATAGCAGTTATTCATATTAAGTTACCATAAGAGAATCGCTGGCACAAGAATCAGTGATATATGAATTTCTGGCTTATTGTTCCGACTTAGGGAACTAAATCTTAACCTATAAATTATGGGCAGAAAAAGTAAAAGGGCACAATGAATTCAGTGGGAACTTGTGGCGAATGGTGGAAGGTGACCCCTGGACCTCAGTGGCCACTAGCCCCGGTCTATGATTAATCCTCCCCTTAAAGGTTCCATTGGAACCCATGATAAATGGAAAATTCTTAGTAACGACACCTATAGTCCCCTGGCACTTAAGGTGAAACTTTTTGACAGGCCATTTATAAGACTTGTCATCCTAAGCCCAAAGGTGGCTAATTTGTGGGAAGTAAAGTATGAAATGATTCTCGGCGGGACCTATCTTGTCCCCAAAGGAGCCGGTTTGTGGACCATCTCACAGCCTGAGGGGGTGGAGGGTCCCCCGCCCGAATGAGAGAACTCCGCGGTCTAATGTTCGATTGGAAACCTTGGCATGTGGAGACACTCCAAATCAGTGATGTGAAGTTTAAACTTAATCTACAGTCTTTCGAAATTCAAGGCCACACGCGTGCATGAGTGCGGCAGTGGAAAAGCTTTTGTCTGATCTGTCTCGGAAAAAATGGCGCTGCGCGAGAATAGTCCATTCGATTCCCACAAAATTGGTGTCAAAATGATCGCAAAGAGTTAAGGGATCAGCACCTAAAAATAAAGCACTACAACGATATGAGCAAAAATGTGGAGCAGACGGTCCGCCTCTGGCTCTTCTAGGGTGAAGAGCAACACTTGTCACCGGCACTCCGACCTTTTTTCCCCTTCAGTATGGGGGAAATGGAAAGTAGTGAAGTTAAACTACCCTTTCTGGGAAGGTGCCATTTTAGGCCACTGTCGGTTAAGCATCCAAAAACCACACTGTTGTACCAGACTAGTGAGAAAGTTATTGCGGACTGGGTAAGACCTTGGTGAGCTATTTCCCAAGTTGATCCCTCAATGCATCCAAGGCCATCCCTGAAAACGGTGGCGACAGACGATGTGAAGTTCCAGCGCTTTGTAATGTTCTCATCCACGACGCAACGTCTGTGAAATATGCAAATTGACGATGCCTTCCCAATTTGAGAGGCCTGAATGAGTTCCCGGGCTCAGACCGACGGTAGAGTACCCTTTATACCGCTGTAACGGGGTCTGCATCGGCTACACGTGATGGAGACCTGTGGATGAACGATCCAAACCCTTAGCAAAACCGACACATTTTGTTTTATAGTCCAGTTAACCCTCAACATGATGGCGCTATTTTGTCTTATGATGTCAGCAATCCTTGTGTAATTCTTAGCATATGCACTTTAACACATTTGGTGGGTATTAAAATATCTTTTAGTTTATGAGTTATAATTCCGTAACATAACACATCTGGTTAGACGCACGTGACTTATTGCCCAAGATATGTTGTACCTGGTTTCAAAATATGAACGTGTTACCTCATTCTAATTAAATTTTATATATAAAACATTCTTTTAATTTTGACCCCCACGGCATAGTGACGTCGCGATAGAATGCAGGATTCCACATCAAGGTTTACGTAAATGCCCTATAACCGAACAACACCTTGATTTTGACAACATGAAATAGTCTTTTAAATGAGCCGGGTTATTTTGGCCCCTCTCAAAGCCAGTTGGGGCAGATTCTACCCCTATAAAAACTCGACTGTGCCGCGTCTCATGTTTTTTTTTTAACTTGGCAGGCATGTATAGCATTTCTTTATCATTACAAGGGTGAAGTTTGAAGTCAGTCACCCAAAAGTTTTGTTGTCATGGTCATTTGATGTTCGAGGCCAAACGCGTGCCAGCCCGCACGCATTGAGCACCACCATACACGGTAGAAAAATTACACAGTTTTGCTGATTTATCTCAGAAAAATTGGTGCTCCATGCACAAGAATGGTCCAGTCAGTTTTCACAAAATTAGTGTTAAAATGATTGCAAAGATTTACTCTAAAAACTCCTAAAGGCTCAGCTAATGACAACAGGGCAGTGCGGAGATATTGGAAAAATATCAGAGGGGTGGTTTCCACCTCCCGGCCCTTTTAGGGTTAAGGCAGATAGCATATTAGATAGAATATGATATCACACTGCATTTCACCAGGGAGAATCAAGGAATCTTCACCCCGATTTTCGCGGTACACACGCAAAAAATGAAGAGAGTGGGAAGGGAGAAAAGTGAAAACCACCACCCAAGGCGAAAGCAAACGGGCAAGGATGTATACTGCATGACCGCTGCATGGTGTCTGATGATGATGTCCGGTGCCACACTCCTGGAATTTCCTGCGGCCCGAAAACTTTCAGATTTTCTATGCCCATTACCCCAATCTTGTACCCTACTCTAATGGCGCGTACTGCAGGTCTCAGCGTCTTGCTGGCTTATCGCTTCACTCAATGTCCCTTATCAATTTTTATACCACCGGGGCAAACTAACGAGTACTTTTACGTCACCAGTGCTTGTCAAAAGCCCAAAGTGTCCACCTTACCCTCGAGTATGCTTCCATTTCCCACGGTAGTAGCATGCTGCCAGACCCAGCACGATAGTGGACACGCCCAGCACAGCCGCACTGACCTCAGCCACCACCACAGGCGAATCACCCTTTGATGAAGACGGGGATGGCTTTATTTTTGACTTCGCTGTTGGGGTGAACACGCTCGTAAGCTCTGTCGTGCCCAAAACCAAAAAGTTAAGATTATTATACGGACCCAGAAACACTGTTGTTGTCATAATCAGTGGGAGAAAGGGGGCAAGAGGGGGATTTCTGCCTCGTTTGAGCCCCCGCCATACTTTTGGATCCTCCAATATATATAAAATAAACAAACTGCTCCCGATCTCTTTCTTGCGTGGCCACATCACGCCCGTGCATTAGTCTTTACTGTATGACAGAATTAAAATGGCACTGTAAGGAGTTCTACTTCGCACAAACCTGCCGCAGTGGCGTAACTAAGGCTAAATATATTCGGGGGGCAACCGGGGGTGCACTAGCTGTTTTTTTTTCTAAGGGGGGACCACAAGAAAGTAAGGGGGCGGCACGGGCTTCGCTGGCGGGGAGGAGGGGGGAAGAGCTGGCCTTTTGGGGGTACGGCTTCCCACTCCGTACAAGAACTTTACAAGAGACAGTGCACGTGTACGACAACCATTTTTGGGGGAACTTTACATGCGCGCAATAAGCACGCGCGACCAAATTATTTTTTCCCCGAAATGTCTTTTGAGTGCGCGCCGTGTGTTGAGAATTTTCCCATGCACCGTCCTGTCTCTTTTTTGCCGTTGAGGGGGTGTTTCTAGTCACAGTGGATAGAACAAGGGCATCTTAATGTGACAGAATGTAATGAATAGACCTGACATGTCCCATTCGGTGCGTACAAGCAAACGCGAGGCCCGTTTTGCAAGTTGGAAATTAGAGCATTAGAGACAAACGCAAGACGATAGCCATGGGAACGAGGCTGAGCAGAAAACTGTAGTTAGTGAACCGCAACGTATTAATGTGTAGAGAGTTTCAGTGGAGTACATTGTAGGGCTGAGGCCAAACCATTAAAGAGACATTGAGGCCAGCCATTTCACAAAAAACGGACGAATTCTAACAATGAATATTAATTCTAAAGCGGTATAAACAGCGCCCCCTAAGATTGCCGCTGCGCGAACACTGATAAAAAACAGACACCCGAAAGTTGAAACGATTTTGGACAGTTCGTTGCTAATAAGCGCTCCCCCTGAGAAATTCTCCCCTGGAAAATAGTACTGTATTCCCCTTCCCATGGAAAACATCCCGGCGACACCCTCGGCTGCAGAGCTAGGGGTGCATACTTGAAGGAAAGCATCTTGCACGAGGACACGATCACTTTGATGGACAACTCATCTCACCCAGTGATCGTGATTGTTCGATTCCAAGATTCAGACTCCATTTCAACTTGCATCGCCTGCGCGATACACAGACGGCCTGAATCTAACAAAAGCCGCGTGAGTCTTGTGAGAAGTGTCCAATACACTCGACGATTTTCCCGTGAAGGGAAGGAGGTTCGATCTCGTACTGGTGAAGGACCCACCTGGTCATCACTTCGACTCGTATCAATGAGCCATACCCCCCCCAAACATTGACGTTATAGTAGATTCTCGTACCTCTCCAAGTCTCCTCTCAAGGCGTCATGTAATCGATCGTAGTCCTGTTAAGCAGAAACCGCTGCTTTTAACTTGGTCATGACTTGTGTCATGACTTGGGTCAGCGAATTAACCTGTGTAAAACATGGCCCTTAATGTCTAATCCCCCAAAAGAAAGTTTATGATAATGTGGAAAAAAATGACCTGAACTCGAGTGGTAGGTTTGGTCCGGTCTGTAACATGGCATTCCTTTCCTGACTTTGGCGAGAACAACAACTCTTAGCTAGCCCACGGAAGGAATCGCCGCTTCGTCATATTAACCGACTAGCACGACCTATCATCTCACAGGCAGGTTGTCCCGAACTGACACAATACCCAATCGGCCACTCCCGTCTCCAGTTCCATCACCTCAGAACATCATCGGAACTATCCTCAGCTGAGTTGGTTGCGTCATCCTTTCTTTTCGGAACTGTTCTTGAATCAGCGGTTGGCGGGACTGTTTTCAGTGTATTTCTGTTTGCGCAAGATCGTCCACGTGGGATCTGGATCTGTGTTCGGAAGGAGCGCCCTGATCATCAGTCTTGTATAATGAGTAGCTTACTATTGTGTCATTTCTGTTGTATCATAGTAATTGCCAATAGTTGTTGTTGAATTTTGACATCTTTGGATTATTAGTGTGTGTCAACCGAATTAAATTCCTGTAAATCCTACCTAAACTAGCTGTCTAACATTCTTTTGTTATTATTTTGTCGAACAAGTTTGGTGGACTCGGGGATTTCCATGAATGGTAAACCCCGCGATATGTACAAAGAAGAAACAAAGCTATTCTAAGAAGAATATATTAGACTTTACAGCACCTTGATGCACATTTATTTTGGCCTCGCAATTTTATTATAAATGTCATGTTTAAAGCAGATACAGAAAAAACTCGCTTTAAAAATATGAAAGGATACAAAAATAGATTTATGCAGCGCATTCGTTTACACATTAATTACATAATTGGAGCCTGTTGCCCGTACGTTATTTTCAATGAAAATAGCAATTTTTTTAAATATACAGACTGATCTAAATACAATTTCATTTTCTTAACCCTTCTGTACCATTTTTCCCTAAATAATTTTGCGATTTAAACATTAATGAACATATAACTATCGCTACTGTATACGCATTAAGACGAAACCTCGATTGGGTCTCCGTACTTATCCTCTTAAAAAATACATTGCACAACTCGCTTTTTCTCTCAGTATTTTCTACATATTGCATTAAAATGTTTCGATGTTTGTAACCAACCGCTGTATTAAATCACCTTATACATGTAATAATATAAGTACATAGTGTTGATAATAGATGAAATGACTATATTTACAAAGCTTTATTCAGATATAAGTGCACCAATCACACGTTGTCTTTCTTTAATAATGCACCATTACAATAGATTCTTAGGACTTTATGACCCGATAAATCAGCACTTAACGACACTCCGCCAAATTTACCCCACAAACGGGCAGCACCACACTCAACAGTGTACTGAAACAGTCAGCATGCATGCAAATTCACCGAAAGTTAAAACACGTCATTTAAAAAAAAGATGGTTTCCCGTTAATTGAGAAAAAAATACTTAATGTTGCAAATAAAATATTGTATTGTACAATATACCCAAATGGTTTGACAGCCAATACATCTATCATTCGACATTTCACATACATATACCATACACATTCCATAAACAGTGAACTGTTCAGAAAGCCTATACCATAATATGATTGCTTTTTTAAACATCAAAACGGGTTTAATTTAAGAAGGGGGCAGTTTCAGTTTTGTTTTTCGATTTTTACCGATATATTTTGTATACTGACTTGCAACAGTCATTCTATGGATGATGAACATCATCCATAGAACTTGTTCTACGATCTTCTCTCTGTTTCTATGGTAATTGCAAAAATCTTTGTCAAAATTAAGAAAATATCTTTACACATTTACGGTTCGATGGTAGAAGAGCACAGACACCATGATAGAAACGAGTGTCTTCTCTAATGCTTGCGGACAAATCAAGACAGGCATAGACAAAATTCCAAATGCGTGGTCCTCGTCTTAAATGTCTTCCAAAGCCCCATCCTCTATAACATCTCTAATCTTGTTAGGGTTAACTTTACTCCAGTTCCTGAAGAATCTTATTTGAAGCGGGAGAACCTTCTTCTTCAGCTCCAGGACTTCTTTCTTCAACGCCCATTTCTCTTTCCTGCTGGGTTCCTCTTCAATCGGTCCCTGAGTGACGGGATATCCTGTATGTTTGTCAAAATAAGAGGTGAAGATGAAGTCAAAGACCGAGTGGGAAGTAAGTTGAAGTCAATTAGTGAAGAATTTAAGTTAGATCAAAACTATAATTTCAAAGGACAGAGCTTGGAAAGGACATGCTAATGGTTTCCTTTTGGCGCTTAGAAATACAAAGAAAAGGAAACATTCAGTCCTACTAATTAAACACAAAAACTCGCAAAAGGAGGAAAAGACGAAGCTAGGCTTTACATTTTTCTGCCTGCGTGTAAGCGTTATAAGACGTTGTGACATGCATTTACCGTCCACACATGCAAACTGATTGTTTTACTTTTTAGTCTTTCCAGTAAACATTCAAAGCCTGTACATACAACTTATGTTCTGACCCGATTCATTCTGGTCCAGTGTCCACACTTCTGTTCCCGTGTACCTTCTTTTGGACCTGTAAACATCAGAAGTTTCTCTTGTGGCAAGCTCTGCTACTGTCCAGGAGATGACTGCGTTCTCGATTCGATTATAGTGGCGGAGATCATTCCAAAGCTTTCCAGCACCGACCCCTCAACATCCATCTCAAATCCGTAAACATAATCGGCTGTAAACGCCCTGCGTCATTTTGTCGACGTGAAGTCCGTTTTATCTTCCTTTGTGTTTTAGTTCAATTCACATTGCTCACAACAAAATAACAGACTTGCGCTCGCAAACTAGGAATTTTTTATGTAAATGAAAATAAGTTGTTTTAGTGAAGGAAACAGAATATACATAGTACGCAATTAGATTCAAGCATTGCCTCGTTATGCACGAGACGCGGCTCAGACCTTGGAAGAGGAGCATAGAAATGGCATAGGAAAAAAAAACCACTGCACCACAGGGAAGAGAAGGCACTGCGAAACGGGGAAGTCATCCGCCGCCAAGAAATTAAAAATAATTTTTTTGTGCAAATAAAGCAGAATTTGTTGATATGAGCTAGCATGGTGCAATTCGGTCAATTTGTCCGTACTCATATGAATCCAACCTTTCAATTACACCAGCTCTGATTGAATAAAACAACTCTCCTTGACTTGTTTTCCAACACTTGAATACCTAATTAAAAGAGAAGCCCAACTCCATCATTTTGGCCTAGGATAGTTAATTGATTTCCTTTGCAACTCAAAGAAAGTTTTTGTTTGAGTTGGGCCCTTCTTTCCACTAGGTATTCAATTGTAACCATGCAACGCAGAGTTCGCATTATTAAAACTGTATATGGTTTTGTTACTCTTGTCATTTGACAAAACGTAGCAATTCAATTATTCCATCCCGTAATCTCCATGAATTGAATCCTGGAAAGCTCAAATTGGCCATTCCTATCTGTGCAAAGTGAGCAAAGCCACCGCGGACTTACATAAAAACATCTGGATTCGTAATGCCTTTAATCAGCAGTCAGCACAGGGGTCACTGAAGCCGCCGGCGGCCATCTTTCCGCGCCAAATACAAAGGTTATACAAACGTTTGCTCGCCATTGTTAACCTCATTCATAGCATCGATTGTTGCAAAGCCAAGCCAGGGAACCATTGCATTAATATTCGTGGCATGGTAAAATGGCTGCCAGTGGCTTCAGTAAGTACATAGGCACTGCGAGTCCAGATTTTTTTATATTCGTCCCGTTCGAGTTAATGCGCGGAAGGAGCTAGTCCCAACCATGTCAGCCACTGAAAAAACATTTACACATCGTTTGCTTGTTGAAGATATTTCCTTCTTGTCTAATAGTCAAACACCTTGTCCTCGTTTCGTTTCATGGAGATCTGTAATTCCATCACTTACACCATGAACGGTGAACGGATATCTGTGAAGTACAATAGATCTGTTTCCGGGGACAGTGCCACATTTTCTCCAGGGGCGCCTCCCTTTGTTTTCAGAGTACTAAACAATGCACTGTTCACCAAAACACATAGGTTCTTATACTGTTGCCTCTTGTCTCCGCCTACATTGGTGTGCAGTCGGTGAACAGTTCATGGTGTCAGTGATGAGGATTCATTTTGAAAGAACTTCTTCGAAGATCAATAGTAACTTACCCGTGAGATCCTGTGTCGTAACGGGGTCGGTGAACGCGGCTTCGGTCGATGGGATCTCAAGGCAGCAATCTGTATTGGAGAAATACACGTGAAATGTGGCTGAAGTTCATAAACAAAATCCTGCATCGTCTTCAGTTACGTTACGTCAAAGGGTACCTGCAATGGAATTGTTCCAACACGGACGTCAAACTGCACCTTCATGTCTCAGTTATCCTCGTTTTTTTATTAGCATTTTACTATTCCAAGGGTCTTTTGCCATCTTTTTTGTGTTTTTTTTTATTTGTTTTTTTCTTTGGTTTGATGCTAAAGAATAATTATTTCCATAATGACGAAAAAAATGTGTCTTAATGTTACATTGGTTTGTGTACAAAAACCTCCTGTATTTTTCCGATTGTGCTGGCCGAAATTGTCTCTTCTTGGTGCATGGTGATTCACTGTTGTGTAAGCACATAGCAGTAAGCAGGCAATCAGCCCTTTCTCAGAAATATTTTCACAGTTCTCAGTTTGAGCAGAATTACCCACGAGCTGAATCACGTCTTCCGTAGATGACATCACAGCAATAGCACCATAAGTTGTCTGGGAAATCGTGAATAGTTTTAACTGTTTCAAAATTACAGTTTTCAATGAATTTAAGTTCATATCAGATCATTTTTACACACTGTTCACCTACGTTTAAAGAAATATTTTCTTCAGAACTGAAACTCACTATCTGCATGGTTGCATTTAAGACAAAAGACACCGAGAAAACATTTGTTTATTGTTTGCAAAGATCTTTTCATCTCTGTCAATATATCAAACCCCACTTTTTAAATCTCAGACGTTCTGGTTCCAGGCAGCGTGTTGCAAATGTCTGATCAACTTCACTCATCAGAGGCCTAAAGTCTGGCGACCGCAATGCGCCTGTTTTTTAAAAACATTTCCGAGCCAAGATGCTTACCGGATACGTTCAGCGTTCCTGTGGCAACCTCCAGACGACGTGAATTTGTTATGTACTTGAATTCTGCCTTGACAGTGCACCAGCTGTTCTTGGGGTTTCCCTGATCACATTGTATCAAAAGCGTGTCATCGTCTCGTTGGAAGGCAGGCAGCGAAGGATCGGCCACCGAGGACTCTGTCGACCTGCGGCCAACCCTGTGGCCGTTGATGATCCAGCTCACCTCGCCCAGGAACTTACATTTTTCTTCGACCCTGATGATGAGGTCACTGTCTTGGGTATTGCTCAGGAGCGCCAAATCTGGTTCTTTTTGAAAAGGGGAGAAAAGACATAAACTGAAGCCTTCATTATCTGTTGACTAGATCAGGAACAATAATAAGACATGTAAGAACTGCAATGTCCATGTTGTTTGACCTCCTACGGGGCCAGTGGCGTATCCAGGGGGGGAGGGAGAAACTTGACCTTCGACAGATTTTTTTTTCACAAATAAGGCTTCGTAGGTGAGTAGGAAAGAAAGTAATCGGTATATTTGTTTATTAAATATTAGCACTAAAACCCTCAGAAAACAACACCACAAAATAAAAGCAAGGATGTCGAGTCCTTGAGTATTAAAAGCTTTTGATTTTTCTCCCCACCATGTTACACGAGCCCGAAGCCGCATTTGCGTTTAGATTTAACCCCCCCCCACTACAAAAGCTGGATTCGCCGCTATACCAGGCATCCATACAGCGAAATCCATTAGTTCTATACCGGTTTTGTTCTCCATTTTAAGTATACTATAGAATAGCACATTTTGAGTGTTGAAAAATAACTTCCAATTCCGAATGCTTCTGTTTGGCATTCGGAAAAAGCACAGGGTATCAATTTGACGCCGCAGCAAGAGCCTGTAACTTGCCACGGCGGGAGAGGCCGTCACAGGAAAACTCATTTGTAGTGCAAACAAAAGATAGGAATAACTACGTTGTGCTGAATATTTTTAAGGAGTGTGAACCTCATTTCAGGATCAAAATTTGCGGATTTACCTGAGCAAACGGTGACATTAGCCTCATGGGGCTGATTACCCATTCCAAAACCCCTGGCAACCGTTGTCTCGGTAGGCGGACCGTCTCGCAGCATCACGCACCCGTACGTACCGGCGGCCTCCACAGTAGCAGCCGTCATGACGAAAGTGGTGTTCAGGAGACACCTCCCACCACAGCTACAAGTGTGGTATCTCTGAACTTGAACTGGCTGAAAAACACCCGTTTCGTGGTCCACCACCTTGTACAGCCAGCCTTCGTAACCCCCGCAGTCTGGTTCCGTCGAACCCATACAATGGAACTGAAACTGACCCCCCAACGGTACATCCGTGCTTGACGGGATAAGTAAAACACCTGTTACGGCTGTAGAAAGAAAGAAAAAAACGCAACTTCATATTGTTAAGCTCAAAAGACGCGGATAAAGAGCGCTGCATTTAAAACTGAGAAACGGTCGGCCTTCTTAAAATTCTTGGTATTACATATAGCTGTGTAACAAAACATTAATCAAAAGGATGAGGGTTAGGCCTTGTTTTTTAACTCTAATTTTTTTTTTACATGAAAAGAAAAGCCAGCATTTGAGATCGTTTAGAAAATTGAGTAGTCGATACGGTTAACCTTTCCTCCTAGAATTTGGTAACAAGAACAATAGATATACAAATACGGAAGACAAATTCGAGCACAGGGAAAGACAAAAAACCTTATCCAGTGGTGCACTTCTCATGGAAACACCTCAATGCTCCGTGCAAACTAAATGTCAACAATACGACTTATGCGTCGTGATACAATACTAACTTCCTTTACTGCCAGTGTTTTAGACTATTAACTGTCAGGTGAAAATGTGGCAACCAAAATAAATCAGTGATTGTCTATAGCTTCGCTGCAGTTGCGATGATCGAACTCTTGGTCATGGTCTCCTTTGGGAGGACAACCAGTGGCGTAAATTTGTGCCTGAAATGGGGGTTGGGTATTGGGAATTATGGGGGAAGACTTGCCGGCCATGGAAAGTTGAAAAGCGGCCGGGTGCGGGGAGGGGGGGTTGACACCAAATGACACTATATCGGGGGCGATGTTGTTGATGCAGATGTATACATCAGTGGTGTGTATTACATAAATGCAGAATTTTACACAGCGGCGTATCCAGCCATTGATGTTGGGGGAGGGATTCAAAAGTCAATGCAGGTTCGGACTCATTCAACAGATGACGGGCGAGAAAAATATCACAAACCTTACTCGCGTCCCAACATCCTTGCTTTTATTTCATGGTGTTGTTTTCTTAGGGTTTTGATACTAATATTTGATAAATAAATTACCGATCACTTTCTTATACTTATGAAGTATTATTCCTTTCAAAAAGCCGTTGGGGATCAAGTTGCCAACCCCCCATGGATATGCCACTGATCTTACATTTGAATGGCATATTTATGGCTTTTTATTGTTCTCACTTAAAAAACATTTGTAGGAATTCCGAGAAATTCTACAAAAATCCGCTTTAACGTTTTTTTTTTAAAAAATGGGAGGGGGAATGATTCAATAGCCCACCCCAGGTTCAAAAAGTGGGGAATATATACCTCCATCCCTGGCATTTATGCCTACGAGGAAAACGATCGAGTATCAATCGATGACATTTATTGCAACAAAAATGCTACAGGGGATTGACACTGTTGCTCAACTCAGAGCTTGACATTATAAAAGACATTCCAATGCAGAAAGCATGCAGCCTCACTCCACGAGCAAGACAACCTGTACCGATGGGCATCGTCAGGATTTCTCCAGGGGATGAGCAAACTCTTTTCACGGGGGTGGCTTCCGGGGGTAAAGAAATCATCAGCTACGAACTGATAAACTACTGAGAGGGGGTAAGTCTGGGGTTTTTCTGTTTTGTTTTGCTTTGCTTAACAAACATATTTGCGTTGTTCCTTAATACCTTTTAGTATTTTCTTTCTTGAAATTTCCTCGTTTTTTTCCCCATTTTTTCTTTTTATTCCGGGGCAGGACACGCGCCCCCTTGCCTCTTCGCCATGCGAAGCCTATGCCTACTAAACAATCACTCAAACGAAGGCCGTGGCTGACAAGCTTGGGCATGCGTGATCAGTTCCAACGAAACATGGCAATTAAAAACTGACCAGGTGAGAGAGCTGCCGTTAATGCAATATGCACACGGTGAATTATTTCACTGATCCGTGAATTCTCCCAACCCATCCAGGGAAAACCAGCAAGCCTAATGTTAAAGAGCCAATAGCGAACGCCATCAGACAAAAATATAACGTCTGGTCAAGCAAAAGAAAAACAGACCTTTTTGAACGATCCTTTTCCCAGATTGATTTCAATCGCTACAGCAATAAATGATGAAAGGAGCCCCTTAACATTACACGAATCCAAATGTAAGCCAGTAGTTTGCTGAAATGAACGTACTCTACCTTCAACACATGCCTCTAAATATCAAACATGCAATCAAACTGAACTGGTCTGTTTTGTAAATGGCGACATAAATATTTAGTATTGGCAGTAAGTGCTCTGTGGGGGTTCGGTTTTATTTTGTTTATTTTGATTTTTGTGCCACGAAGGTGGGAAATTAGGAAAGAAACTTCAACGAAAACAGCAAGTACGATTAGCTACAGAAGATAATCATGAATCAGCTGCCTGGATTACTGTCATAAATCAATACGGCAAGCCGGATTTCTTAGTTCACAGCAAAAAAAGGAAAGTCTTTTAACACTACATAATGTTAAACATTGTGGTATCTATTAAAAGTACAACGCAATGGGCTATACTAAATCCTTGGTATTAATTCAACACTATAGATCTGTAAAATTTAGTATGAAGGCAATATAGTTCATTTCATGTTACATGTTTACGATTATTCAAAACTCATCCAGTCTTTCCCTATAAGCACATTTCAGCATGCATACAGCTATACAGAGAGAAACCATGATGGCCACATGCATCATGCATACTCTGGACCACATGAACTTACTATTATTCAACTGTTCTGTTGAGCGTGGACGGCGAGACCGCTCACGTGCGGGTGGCCAGTCCTCGCCACTACCTTCAATCTCTGAACACAACCATAAACACACAAGCCAAAAATGCATGACTTTGCAGCGCACTTGATGGAAATATTCTTATGGTCCTCGACTTTAGTCAAATTGTACTCGAATTATCCGACCAACTATATTTATGCGCACCGCCCATTGCCCGGAAACACTGGCGAACATTTCAACCAGATCTTTTCAGATGTACAATCACTCCGCTTCTTTGAACTACGCGCTTGGTTTTGGCTTGCTCTCCAAAAGCTATGGCGATACACGTAGCTGTTCATTACACACGACCAGAGAAAGCTTCGTAAGCACATTACAATGGCAACGCAGACAGAGCAACGCGGTTTTCACATCTCCGTAAAGTGCGCAATTGCAAAGCGAGGCCTACAAGTTTGATTATCATGTACTCATTATCGGCATAAGGCCCACTTGGTATGAAATAAATCCACAGATTCTCTGCTAGTAAATACATTTCAAACCCAGAACCTACCTGACAGATTGACCGACTGAACCATCCATCCCAGCAACGCAAAACTCAACAGCAGTGTATGAGGTGCGAATGTCTCCATTGTCTTGTTCAGTGTATGACGTGTTTCGAACTGGTAGAACACAGCGAGTCGAGCCTTAGGAGGTAGAGCCTATTGCGTGGTTAATTCGATATGCAAATATATCTAGGAACACAGCTGCCTCGTCTGGTTCACTGCGCTTCTCTAGCTGCCGTGTGTCTGGAACATCTGATCTCCTGACCTGGACTTTCGCCTATTTATCGACAGAAATGCGAAGAAGGGACGGTCCCTTTTGCGAACGGAAGAGTCTATTTCAGGAAAACCCACACAGCGTTGGCAATGATGTCATCGATGTCAACAAGGCGCTCGCCGGCGTGGAAAAAATAGAAAGTGGTTACCCTTCATTTCCATTTCTCATCAGGAAATAAACTGATGTTTTGGCTCGCGTATGTGTTGATTTTTGAAAAGATCTTCCTCCTTGCTGTGATGTGTATCCTCATCGCCACTGCCAAGAGAATGGAGAGAAAATGTTGGAGGAATTAAAAGACAAACGGGGTTTATAATCCAGTCGTGACTACACGTAATGCGTGCAGTTGAAACACTGCCAAGGGGAAACCTCATGCGTGACGTATTGTTTGGCTACATTCCCATTTATTACAACTGACTTTAAAATTGGGTGAGACCAACACATTTTGGAAAATTTTCCCCGCTATTAGGCCTACTAGTTTAATAGGGAAATTAGTAAAGTGGGAAATGAATATTGGTGACGTTTCCTTCAAAAGTCCTTTGCTGTTTCTCTATCTGTGAAATCAATGAATGATCTGCGGGATCTGTTTGTTTTCCCAGTCATCCCACTTTCGATCAGTGTCTTCAACCCCCTTGCTATACCACGAAATGAAGCTGTGCCCCCTTTCACCCACTGTCAAACGCTGACAGTGCACCTAATGGGGGCCGTCCATAAGGTACGTATGCACGAAGGTGGGGGAATTGGTGCCGTTGCGTACACCATGCGAATAGCCATTGCGCACCGTACGCAAACCGAAAATTTGCCTTTAATGAACCTTCCTCATATCAATACACTTTCCTCATACAAATAAATAACAGAACCAGCGTTTTCTCGTCGAAAAAGCAGTAAAACACTCTATCCCTCACCATCCACCCCGCCATTATCCTCCTGTGCCAACCCCCATGATAATTAGTAAATCGCAACAGTATGACACAACGACCAGCAGCGTCTTCCAGAAACGTGCAGGTGCCCTCTACGCACCTAAGAGAAAAAAAGCACCGGGATTATTATTAATTTTTATTCAACATCTTTTTTATGCTGCCAGGTAAATGTTTACCAGAGCCATAAATACCGATATAAAAACCTGTTATTACCTTGCTCATCTTTTCAAGAATTTGGAAGCGACGTGCGAACAGCAGTACTACAGGTGATGTACAATGTACTGTGACATTAATGCTAAAGCAAAGTACCCTGAGAAGTCAAAAGATATGTGGAATGCGTATGCATATGGGGGGGGGTTGGAGCCATTGCGTACGCGATGTGTACAGGGGGGTGGAGGTCTTAAAAGTCGGAATTTCGTCAGTACGTACTTTGTGGACGGACCCATGAACGGACCCCTGACCCGTTGGCTGCGCCCCGACAGGAACGTGACGATTGCCAGATTATGCCGCAGGGCAGTATGTTTCCTTTGGCTCACAACACCATCCCACGATCATAAAAAAAGTGTGTAGATGCGGACCTTCATCAAAAATATCTCACTGAGACGGCCTTTTTTCATCTGTTTTGCGGAATTTGGGAGATATTTTGCCTTTTTGTCATCCTTTTGAATCATTTTCCGTCATTTGCCATGCAACGGTACTTTAAAAAAACCTCCATGGATAATGAAAAATCATAGGTACCATTTCGGAAAAAAATTGGGAAAGTACTTGGGATGTGCAGCCCCCCAAAAAACTTTTCCGTTTGCTTTTCAAATCGGAAGAGGGGAAGGGGAAGACGCAAAAGGGAACAGCACTGAGATTAAACTTCGATTAAAATATACACAATTCAGCTGTCATCAATTTTCACTTCCGTGTGGAACTGTCCAGGCCATTTTGAACCAGGCTGCACTGATGGTGGTATCATCAAGGATCCCCTTCATTGTTATTTCCTTGAGAGATTTCCAGCATGTTCCGGCCAGGGAACTAGAATGTCTCCTGTCATGATGTTTGTTTAAGGGTATCTAGGTACGCTGATCTCTCGTAGAGTACAGGTGACAGTGTTAGAGATGCGAGCAATGACCTCCAGGTAACGTAAACATCGAGCACGACTCTTATACCTTTACCGACAGAGCAACATTTTTGATTAAAGGGTAAATGTTTCACAAAATATCCATATCCATGTCTGACGTAGGTCATTCGAGGCTGTCACAAAGCCTTTTAAAGAGTTAGATGACTTTCAAGAGCAAAGATTTTTTTGGATCAGGACAATGGGCCTTATATTATCCCCTAATTTTTAATAACCAACAAAACCCCGTTGGAAAGGAGAAAGAAAAGGTGACGTGGAAGAAACATTCCTTGGTACTGATCAATAATGAAATGTAAATTGCACATTCTGGTCTGAGTGGAATTGTCGGAAAGAGAGCTGAAAATGTGATCCGTAATTAACATAGCCTGTATCCATCCCTGGCACTGGTGCCTTGAATGCTTCATGCTCGCCTGGGTCTCGAGGGGAAAAAATCGGGTATCTCACCCACGAAAAACCCCTGAATGTTGTTGCCTCTGCTGCCCGATTTGCATCAATCTCACGTTGACTCACATGACCTCCTCGACGTTTCTCAGGTTTCATACCGAATAAAACAGTGATGTTGGCACTAGGCCTATCTTATCATGATATTTCAAGCAATATCAACTTGAGCAACTTCTGTTCTTGGACTAATGCCAAGATTAAAAAGACTGCAGCTCGCACAATTTCTGCGAAAACACCAAATGTTCAGGTTAAGGGGCCGTCCATAAAGTGCGTACGCACGAAATGCTGACATTTCAGACCCCCCCTCCCCTGTACGCATGGCGTACGCAGTGGCTCCAATCCCCACCCCCTGTATGCGTACGCATTCCACGATTCGGGATAGACGCTGCCGATCTTTGTGTCATGAGTAGACTTAATGTTGCGGTTTACTAATAGTGGGCGCTGGCACGGCAGGATAAATGGTGGGGTGGATGGTGGAGAATGCTGTGTTTGAATTTCGACGCACAAAAGCTGATTCTGATAGTTATTTGTATGAAGACGCGTGAAGATTCATTAAAGGCAAATTTTCGGTTTGCGTACAGTACGCACTGGCTTGAACCCCTCCCCCTCCCCTTTGTGCGTACGGACTTCGTGGAAGGCCCCCAACACCCAGTACCCTGACATCAGGGCTTAACTCTGTGATACTAAGACTGAACTGAAATACTCGTGCGTTGCCAAAAGGGCTGACTTTCAAATCAGATAGACCCATTTGCCTGGTTACCAGGACATTTCATTTTGTATTGAGGGCTTTTTGGATCTAGAAATTATTGCAGGTGTTGTTTCAGACCTGCAATTCTTAAAGGGAACCTAAGATGTGCGTTTTTCAAACAAACATTTTTATAACCCCTTAAAAAGCTCTACAAATTTTCTTCTACCGTCCCTCAGCAAGGAATTTATTTATCGACCGTGAAGCTGGGAATGAGAAGCAAGATGTACCCTAAGTCGTGTTGCTCACGAGGGAAAGTACCTTGCGTTTCCTCAGCTTGGCAATATGAATAAATTCATCAATCGTCGTTTGACTTGAAGGCGAAGGAGTCACTCGATCTTTTTGCATTCTTGCAAAATCTAAACAGTATTTGTTGAACATGCTGGACATGACCTACTCTGTCAATTAAGTGTCGACAGTTAATTTTAATATCTTCCTTCACAATGAATTTCAAAACAAATAGAGCCTTGACATGAAGGGGGAATATAAGTCTTTAACAAAAACTCACAAACAGGACTTTCAAAGGGATTTGGGGTGTCAATATTGGCTACACACATATAGGGGAGAGAACATGCAATGGGCTAAAAGACCATTCCGAATATAAGTTTTCACGGAAAGAGAACTTGTGTCTCTAATTATCTTATTCTTGTCGTATATATCTTATTCATTTCTACACACAAATCCTTTCAGTGATTTTGAGCTAGTAACTGCATTGATACAAACAAATGCAATTTTTTAAAATTAGTACACCGCCTTTATATTGTGTCTCATGTTGCTAGATTTAGGTTGGTTGACGGTTAATCTGGGCATTTTGGAAACCCCCATCTATCCGATAAGAAATCTAGCGGTGGATGCGGAGATGAAGCAACTGCAATTATAATTTTCCGTCACAGCCCGGTGCGTTGAGTCGTTGATTGAGGGAAAGTCCCTTAGCATCCCACGGAGAGCCGTCAAGAAACCTAAACGACGCCAAGAAATAAAGGGTCCTCGGACATGGGCTTTAGATTTTATGAAAGGCAAATTTATCATTACCTTCAAGCATAAGAATCTTTATATTTGCGGCCAGAGGATAAGATAACTTGGCCTCTTTCTGTTTCTTAATTTCTTATTCATTAGCGGCACTTCGTTTGTAGTTAGGAATTTTCAGTGAAACCTCCTGTGAACGTATATGCACGTTTTATCGGAGCAAGCATTTTGCAGTGTTAGCCCTGTGTGTCATCAAAATCTAAAGAGAACATTTTGGAGAAATGAAAAATTGGTGTCTCCCCTTGAGCTCGCCGTACCTTAAACTCACAAAGGCTAGCTGGCACAAGATAACTGTTTAAATCTGGAAAAATGGGAATCTAGCCTATTCAGGGATACGTAGGGCCAAACTGAAGTAGGGGCACCTTCCACCCTATTTGATAGACATTGTGATTTTCACCCTTCCGTCTGCCCCCCCCGGTGGTATGTTTCTCTTGGCGTCAAATGGTCAAATCACCTTGGATTGGCAATGAAAACAAGTCAAGGGACAATTGTTTGCCCTCTGGTTATCGGTTTGTTTGTTCTAGAGGAATTTCTATTTAATACAATCTGGCAGGCTCCAGGACTATAACACGGAAGTGCACCAGAAATGGTACGGTTTATATTCTGTTGGTGTCCTGTCTGGTCCTTTTTTCTCATTCTTTCTCAATTTTGCATACTATACAAAAGTTTCTTCTGGTCGATATACCAGAGCAAGTCTGAGGGCTATTATGGTCAAACTATATAGACAGTCCTCAAATTTGTCTCATTTATTCCAACTTAGTCCCGTTCATTGAAGGCCAGCCACAATACTTAACCTCATGTTTGACCTTCAGAGAATTCATGATAAGCAAATTCGAGAAATTTGATTTATCAGTAAAATGGTGAATGGTGAATGAACCTTCGTATATTTCGGTTAACACACTTAGTCTAAAGTGTAGACTTCCTGTTTAGACTTTAAATAGGAAGAAACATACAGGAAAGCAATCTCTACTGATGGCTCACCGTGACCTGTAATTATGTAGGCTTACAGATCGGAGACCACACAATGAGCAATGACTAACCTTGAACATTCTGGGTTACTTCAACAATGAAACTCCACAAGGTCATGACTATGCAGAGAGCTGTATACAGAAAGTGGAGCGCCGGCTTCAGATTTTGGAAACAAAACGGCCGTTCACTATATAGTAGAGTGTGTAGCCGTGATTGTATATCAACTATCTGAATGCCGGCAGTGGTGCTGCACCTACCAGTTATGTTTCCAACAATGGTGACATTCATGTCACAACTCTCTCCGCACACGGGTCTGGGGCTACACACGCTGAAACGTCTCCAGATTCAATTAAACTTAACAGTTAGTCATCAGAGTATCCTGTTTAAAAATTCGGATGGAAACATAATGGGGCAAGTTCGATTAAGGACCATGGTTCCCCTAGTAGTCCGACTAACTCTGATCGAACGCACGCCAGTTGGCGGTGGTTGGGCTAGTCTAGTCAACTATTTGCGACCAGCCTATCGAGGTTGGTCGCATCGTTGGTTGCCATAAACTAGTTTTAATAGCACAGAGTACCAGTTTATGAGAAAAATGTCAGAAAACAGTATGTCACTAGCTAGTGAACTACCATTTTCACATTTATTTTGGCTATTTTGCCCTTCCTGTGGCCCCCTTTTCTCCCCTTCGGCCTAATGACCTGAAAACGGTTGACTAGGGTGGCTCGCACTTCAACTTCCTTGCATGCGCATGGTACGTCACGAACTGACCACTAGTTAACTAGTGGTGCTTGATCGAACTTGGCTATGTTTGAGCACATTTGTGGCTCACAAAAACAGCACGACGGTCCCCTTCCTGAGAACTTCAATCTGCTTGTATGTCAGTTTTGGTTTCTGGTCAATCATGGCTTGGATACAACAAAGAAAAGTGTCATATTTTGTTGTGCCAATTTGCTAGCTATAAACAGGGTGTAATTTGTGCTTTAAATTGAGTAAAACAAACATACTATTTAGTTTTTCTTTTGTATTTATTTTTTGCCTCTGGCATGCTTCATATTTGGTATGCAAAGGGTAAAACAATACCCAGTATACTGCAGTACTGACACAAGTTCCAGCTCATGTACAGGCAAAACACAACCTAAACACAATTAGCTAAGATGTGGATTGAAGAATCATTTACCCCACACCTGTGTCATAATTATGACACCCTACACATCAACAACTTTTATTTTTACACGAAATGCGCGATGTAAACGGGTTCACGTGTCAATTTTTTACGAAACAATGTACACTGCATGCGCCGCAGAAAAGTGCCATGTTTATTATTTAGAGACACATTTCAATACATGAACATCACGTTTTTTGTTCTTCAGCGACTATGCAAAGATACCGTATGCACATAAAATCCTTACCTCCTATAGCTATAAACTGTAGGCACAGCAATGTATTACTTCTTACTTTGTTGTTTTTCGTATCGAGAGTTATAAAGTCTAATCATGGAGATTTGTAATCTGTATGAACAGAACTAATATCACTTCTGCCCAAACCCAATGGTATATGTATAATGTACTAGCATTAGGGCATTTTCAGCCGAAGTTCTAAGGCCTAAGCCACGTGCCACAACACTTCTCTTATTCTACTGACTTTTCAAACTCATCGACGAACCCTGTTTCATTTTATCCCTAACTTGTCATGGTCTCTTGATTGTTGAGAAATATTATCTCCAGCACTTTAGACTGAAAGAAGAAAGCTGACTAAGACCGAAAGGATCAAAATGTAAAGAGCTCGTTGCAATGAATAAAATCACACAAAAGGAATGGTAATATTTGATTGGTTAAAGCCAATTTCTGAAATATTACAAAAGTATTAGGAAAATGCGGTCAAGATGATAATTTTATACAGAAATACTTTGTAAATTTCGACTGATTGTTTCAAGTGTAATTTAGTGTTGTACACGAATTGTGTGACTACGATCAAACGTTTACACTGACCATTTTGCAAAAGTTGTTATAGGTTAGAATTACCGACATGATGGGCACTAGTCACCAAGTGCTTCGATTCATGACGGACAGTTATAACATTAACACTGACCAAATAACCAGTCTTTCCTTCCTTCATTTCTGAAAGGGGGGGGGGTTACACGGGGGTGAGGGCACAAGCGTCGAGTTGGGGGGGTGCCTCCGTGCTCCCTCCATGCCCTACTGCATAACTAGTCTGAGAGTCTATATATTTCAACAGATACTCTATATTAGTATTTTTGATCACCTCTAAAAGTGGACCAGTCTGTATAGTTTTAAAAGGCATGATGTACGTACGTCATTAGCTTCTGAACTATAAGGCTATTTTGGAGGACTTCGAGTTTTGTTGCTAGGTACGTAGCCCGGTTTCACTGTAGAAACTGTCTTCTTGCTATGAGTCGTCATGTTGCTGAGACGTTGCTGACATTTTGTCACAGTTTGGACAGTGTTGGTGAATAATTTCTCACACGGCACTATTATTATACAGTACAGGAACATTATACAGATGCTGTTGGTAAGTCTCTGCGGACATGTGATATTATCTTACAGAGTAATTTGGGGTTAGTTTCTTGCTTTGTTTCACTGTTGGATTTCATATAACACTCGCGTGCAACTCGCGTGTGTGTTTTAAAGTGACTCAATTTTGTTTGTATGCCGTGCAGAGAGGAAAAGTGACAGGATCCGCCTCCTTATGTCCTGACCGCTCAGGGAAAAATTAGGACGATTGAAATAGAATTAGAAATCTGTATTTTGGAAATATGACGAGAAAGATTTGGTTGGGGAGTTGTACCTTTAATTGGGAGGAGCCTAATCCATGGCTTATTTGTACAGCCTCTCAAGTTTTGATTTGTAGAAAAGAATATTAAATTGATTCATGTGAGACCCTCAGTACTGGCTTCTGTCTTCATTTTAATGAGAAGTGTTTGGCCAGGTGCAAGTGGACCTACCAGATCACCCATGGCAACACTATCCACGATACAAAGTCGGACTCCAGAAAACATGTACCCTAATACGACCGGTAATTCCAATGTCCTTAGTAACTTTCATTAATAAATTTTCATTTTATTTTTGCATTCTTAATCTTCTTGCGGTGCTAAAGATGGTAATAGTTTTGACGAGTTCTCAATGTTGGAAGGGCTTAATAACTTTTGATTTCCTCTGTCGTGATTGTAAAATTTCTTTACTCATTATACGGTTAGATAATGGCCAAAAGTGTAGATACATGTACTAAGAATTAATCGCCATGCACGCGTTAGTAAAACACTGCTCATGCAGACACACAGTGAAAAAAACGAAGAAGAAAAGACATCTGCCCTAGTACGTCTCAGATGTCGTCTAATGCCCCACTCTCCATAGCATCCCTAATCTTCTTGGGGTTGACACGACCCCAGTTCTTGAAGAATCTGATTTGGAGTGGAAGAAGTTCCTTCCTCAGCTCAAGGACTTCCTTCTCCAGCGCCCATTTCTCCATCTCGCTGGGTGTCTCTTCAATCGTTCCCTGGGTGGTGGGATGTCCTGCAAAGTTTGTCAATTAAGGGGTAAAGATGACGTCAAAGATCAAGCGGGACGATGTTTAATGAAGCCCATTAGTGAAGTTTAATTTTGATTCGACAGGCATCAAGTGGAAAACTCCTGCTTATGATTTTTGTTTGTCACTTAAATATAAAAGGGAAAACATGGTCCTTAGTTTTCATCTTGGAGATGGCAAGTATCCTGACGACGGACAGATCATACGGTACCCTCCAGCTCTTGTCAGATCCACGTTTACTCATAAAGGAGAAACTTTAGCATGGTGATACCACAGACCTATTAAGTTTAATCCCTAAAAAGCTCTGCGTTAAAAACTTGCTGTCTGACTGTATAAACGTTAAGACGTTAATGTCACTGCCGCACAGTTAGAATGCGCAGAAGGAACTAGTCGGAAACACACTGACCAAATATGTTTACACATCTAGTGCCAATAGTCCATCCAGATTTTTATCAAACCAACATATGTAATTACATCACTGGTATTACGAACGGTGAACGACAGAAATAGCGTATCTGAGTTATATTTCCGGGGATGGTGCAACGTGGAGCCACATTTTCTGTAGGGCATACCCCCCATGCATGGTTCTTTTAAATGATTCGGTTCTCGGCTGTGGCACCGCCTTTGCATCTCCGTCAACACTTGAGGTGCAAACCTTGCGAGTCCGTAGTGTCAGCGAGGATTCATTTTACAAAGTTCTAAGTACTTGTGTGGAGAATATGATAACTTACCTTCAGGACGCTGTGCCTGGAAGAGCTCGATGGGCGGGGCTTCGGTCGATGAGAACGAAAGGCAACAGTCTATATTGCAGTAATGTACAGGAAATGTGGTTAAAATTTGTAAACTACACAATGTGAAAAACATGATGCCATTGGTTATATATGTTTAAGAACTGAATTATATGGCTTCTATATATCACGCACCCACGCGGTCTTGGTGAAAATCATCAGTAAAAGACTTGACAGCTTGTATCAAACTTCTTGCGTGATGGGAGGGGAAGCTTCTTTTTTTCGGAAATTTTTCAGGGAATTTTTTCAAAAACTGAATTTTGCCATCTACTGTACCCTAAATTGAAGACAAAACTTTAGTTGAAGTTATGTAGACACAGATTTCAATACGGTCATCTGTCATCGCAATGGTCGCATGCATTTCGGACAGAAAAGGACACTTAGTCTTGGCGTGCACTCCCCTTACTGTTTGTCCTGGGATATTGACCTATCAGTAATAAAACCTTTTTGTTTCAGTTATAAACATTCTGGATATACACTGGCAAGATTATATATAACGGGTTTGCCCTTACACAACGTATATTTATAAGCACTGTATGCTCAGTGCTTGTCCGAGAGCTTGCAAAAAAACCTCACAAGCTTACTCGGGTGGGACTCGAACCCACGACCTCCTGCTTACTAGTGCAAATGTCTTAACCCCTCGACCACCGACCTTGCCGGGGTCGGCTGGCCGGTCCAAGTCAAATGAAGCAGCGGGTACCGCGAACTATTATCAAGATGTATTTTTTTTTTGCGTTGGGGAGACGTTAATTATATATAACGAGTTTGCCCTTACCCAACGTATATTTATAAGCACTGTATGCTCAGCATACACTGACAACTGGCAAGATGTTGTAAATGTCTGTTGACCTGCACTGGGAAGGAGTTTAAAAGTTGATACCTGTAATCAAACTATCACAATACGCGTGTCTTTTCAAAGCATTTTCGAGCCAACTCTTACCAGATAAGTTTAACGACTGCGTAGCAACCTCCAAACGACTTGAGCTCGTAATGCACTTGAATTCTGCCTTGACGTTGCACCAGTGGTTGGCACGGTCGCTCCACTCGCA
Source organism: Acanthaster planci (assembly GCF_054643075.1). Classification (NCBI taxonomy): domain Eukaryota; kingdom Metazoa; phylum Echinodermata; class Asteroidea; order Valvatida; family Acanthasteridae; genus Acanthaster; species Acanthaster planci. The sequence goes on from NC_141779.1 coordinate 20,547,493, forward strand.
ATGGCGGATCACGAGCGAATCATCGTCTCGCTGGAAGGCAGGCAGCGAAGGATCGTCCACTGGGGATCCGAACGAGTTGCGAGGAACCCTGTTACCGTTGACGATCCAACTCACTTCACCTAAGAACCCGCATTTCTCTTCCACCTGGATGAGGTGGTCAGTGTCGGGATGCGTCTCTTCAGCTTTCAAGATCAAATCTGGTTCTGTTGGGAGGGGGGAGATGTGCAGGCTATACCCTCTCAGAATTGCAAGAAAACTCGGCGCTGCTCACCGCATGGGCACTTCAAAATAATAGCTCCGTCATCACAAAAAAAACGCGAGGCTCAGAAAAAGCTGTATTGGGAGATTCCATTCAGCTTTGTGTTTTGCCATCTGCTCTCAAATCCATGCTTGGAATCTTTTATTTTTTGTTCTTTTTAAAAGTGAAACTGTCAGTCCGTGTGACGCAACTAATGAACGACACAAACTTTGTCCTGGAGCAGTATGCAGCAAGTATACCCAGCAAGAAATGAGACCGAGGGGTACCCCCCAAACATGTCCAATCCCTAGACACATTCCAGACTATTGTTACCCACTTACCTTACTGCATTTGGCAGCGAGGTATGAGACGGAGAGAACCCCCCCCCTGCTTTGTGTTGGTCATTGTCTCGCAGGAATCTGGGGAATTCCTTTCAGACATCTTGGGGGGGGGATGTGTTAAGTAACAATAGTCTGGAATGTGTATAGGGATTGGACATGTTGGGGGGGGTACCCCTCCGTCTCATTTCTTGCTGGGTATACCTGGTGTAGTATCACTAAACAAGAAGCCCAATTGATATGGGAATCGCATGCATTATACCGCACGCTGAAACTTCGTGTCCCGCTAGTAAACAGTTATCGTTTCCAGTTATAGATAGTCGTTTTCTTTTGTTTAGAGTCTCGTTATAAAATGAACATCCCATGGAAATTATTTCTAAAAGAAAATGCGATTCACATTTAAGAAAAATGCATCTGCTGTGAAGATAAATAAACCGTTTGTGGTGCTAAAAATCCTATTTTCTGAAGTAACATTAAATTTAGCAAAGTTTGTGAATTTACCTGAGCAAACGGTGACATTAGCCTCCCGGGGCTGTCTACCCACTCCCAAACCCCTGGCAACCGTTGTCTCGGTAGGCGGACCGTCTCGCAGCATCACGCACCCGTACGTACCGGTGGCCTCCACAGTATCAGCCGTTATGACGAAGGTGGTTCTAGGGAAGCACCTTGCCCTGCTGCAGATGCAATCGTAGTATCTCCGGGAACGGAAGGCTTGCACGGGCGTAAAATCACCAGTTCCATCGTCCATTACCTTGTACAGCCAGCCTTGGTAAACCCCGCAGTCTGATTCCGTCATACCCGTACAATGCATCTGAAACTGACCCCCCAATGGCACAGTTGTGCTCATAGGGACAAGTGACAGGCCAGTTATGGCTGCAGACAGGGAGAAAACAACGCGACCATTGGTATTAAACCCTACGAAGAGGATATAAAGAAAATTGAAGGGTTGAGCTTTATAGGTATAAAGAATTTGACATATAGCTATGTGAGGGTTAGTCACCAGTTTCTAATTTGTTGCCCCCCGCAAAGCACATATTACTCACGAATATTATTCACGAAAGCCATGGCTGGCAAGCTTTGACATGCATAATTAGGTCCAGTGAGAAATGGCATTTAAGAAACAGCCTTTAGTTATTAAGTTGAAATGGTGCAATATGAAATCGACAAATTATTTTATTCATCCGACCACGGAAAGCTTGCGGGCTTAAAGGTCAGTTTACACTTTGCGCAAAAGCAAAATAAACTTTATTTTGTTACATAAGATCAAATATATGTATTCGCGCTGCAAATTCGCAAAAGTTTAACACATTTCAACTCAAGCGAAATTTCGCTGCAGATTTTCGTTAAGTCAAATTCGCTTCGCTTTCGTAGGTCTATTCGTCAGAAGTATGAACCGGTCTTAATACGCAAGAGCTCGTAAGGTGAACGCAATCTGACACCAAAAAATTGTAACGCCGGACTATGAGCAAAACAAAAAAAAGTACATGTATACGACTCTTTCAGTAAGTCATTATGCTGTCGCAAAAAAAAAAAACTATGGAAAAAGTCAGTGAACATGAAATGTAAGTGAGTAAAAATTTTCGTTGAAATGAACGTAAACTGCATGTATCTTCCCCGCACGCCTCTAAAAAATGATTCATATTGCAACTACTCGGGACGTGTTTGTGTTAACAAACATGAGGTGATCGCTTGTGCTTTGATGACGTCACAGAACTTGTTGCATATCATATCATATCTCCTACATGTATATTAAACGATGAAGTCATGGAAGCAGCTCCGTGTAAACATACGCCACTGCGAAGCAAAAAGTCAATCACCATGTACATGTACTATTTATCAGCTGTAGCCCGCCAGGTTCAAAATACATACGTTCTCTGTTGGTAAACACATAAACCCGTACCAACCTGACGATTCGATCGACTGCACCACGCAGCCCAGCAACGCACAACTCAGCAGCAGCAGCATGCGCAGAGAGAACGTCTCCATATCAGGCTGAGTATCGCAGTTTCGTGTTGCTACAGTGAGCTGGGCCTTGGAAGGTTGGTTACCTCGACTTGCAAGTGCGAAGCAACAAACTTTAATACTTAGACGCCTCCTCTCAGGTTCTCTTTATTTCTAATTCTCTCGCCACCGTATGTCTGGGAATTAGACTTCATAACTAGTCGTTGAAAAGTCCTGTTTTAACCGTCCGTGAACTTTAGTCGAAATCTATTCGCGCGGCTCCAGTGAAAGATAAATGGAATTCGACTGCATTTCAATAGTCGATCACCAGCAAGCTTGGAACGAGGCAAAGTCCTCGTGCAAAGGTAGAAACACGTGTATCCCGGTGGATCACAGCGATGCTGCGAGTTGGCAACAAGTTTACTGTGACCTCTGATCTTCTGACCTGCCCCACCCTCCATGTCGATAGAAACAGGGACAGTCTCTTCCGCAGAAGGACCGCCACAGAGCGTTCGGTGATGATGTCACTGATGTTAACAAGGCTCAGAATTGAAAGTGGCTACTCTCCCTTTCCAATTCTCGCCAGGAAATAAATTAATCTGTTTTAGTATCGTCAGTTGATTTTCAAAACAATCCTCGTCTTTGCTGTAATGTGTTGCCTAAAAAGACAATATATTAAAACGTAAGAGGAATTAACAATGAACTGGGCCGATCTGTTTGTGTGTCCGCGTAACTTGCAGTTCAAACACTGCCAAGGGAAACTTCATGACGTCTTGTTTGACCACATTGCCATTTATTACAACTGATAACTTATTTTTATGAGACTTAGGGATTTGGGGGAAGGTTTCCCTGCTCTTTAGATTAACAGGGGAAATTGGTAAGATAAATAAGTGGGGGAAATAGACACATTAGACCATTATGGCTTTCCTTCAAAATAATATTATTAGAGTCATTTGCGGTCTCTTCATTTGTTAAATAACTTAATGATAAAAAATCCGGGTTTTTTTCACTTTTGATTAGTGTCAGCCACCCCTTTGCGTTACCGCGAAAAAAAGAACAGTTGCGCCCCCTTCCACCTGCCAAGCACTGACATGATGGCACACCCAACTCGTTGGCTGCAAACCAACTGGAACGTAACGGTTCTTGAGATGGGTTATATGTAAGTAACCCGGCCCATGCGGGATGGAATAAAGATTCCTGACTTGATTTGACTTGATAGTATTCAGCGTTGGCTAATCAGCTTGATGTTAATTAGGCGCAACATGGTGCATCTACGTGTGTGTTTGAAGATCGTTTCCAATATAAAAAGATCTCACTGAAAGGACATTAAATAGGCCTATTTTGTTTTGCTGAATTTGGGGAAATATTTTTGCCTGTTTGTAGTCCTGGCAATCACTGTCTATCATTAGCTATACATGCATGCTGCATGCACTGGCTCTGTTGTTTTGGATTCTGGTGAGATCGACAGTTGGAGAAAGAGGACTACTTTAAACAAATCTCCATGGATAATGGAGTAACATGAGGAACCATTTCGGGAAAAAAGTTTGAACAAGTGTTTGGGATTACAATCAAAAACCCCTTATCCGTTTGCTTTTCCTGACTATTCGATTTTATTCATTCTTTTAATGTTCCGAGGGGGAAGATGCAAAGGGAACAACACCGAGACTAAACTTTTAGTAATATCTAGACGCAATTCAGCTGTCAGGCCATTTTGAACCAGGCTGCACTGATGGTGGTATCATCAAGGTTCCCCTTCATTGTTATTTCCGTGAGACGTTCCGACATGTTCCTGCCAGTGAACCTGACTGTCCGGCCCCTGTCGTGTTTGTTTGGGGACATCTAGGTAAATCAATCTGTCGTAGATTACAGGGCACTGTGTCAGGGACCCGAGCGATAATTTCCAGGTGTACACCCATGCAGCAGCAGCCTTTCTAGTTCTACATACTCTGCTGGTTGACATGTGGGGTAAAACTTAGCCTCATTAACTTTATGGCAGAACCGTTTGTAAGTTGAAATAAAAAAAGGTTCAAGTATTTTCATTTTTGATTGGGACGATGTGTTGTACATGATGGACGATTATTCACTTCATTTTATAGCAAACAAAAACCGATTGGAAAGGGGACAGAAAAAACTGGCATGTGAAACAAACATCCACTGGTACTAATCGATCCTGAAATGTCAATAACAAATGTATTTCTGTGAGGAACTATCGGAGATTGCGCCCAAAATGCTCATCAGTAGGAGTCTCCGTGATTCTGAACAGTCATTAATATACGACCCTATGTATTATTTCTTTTGAATTCGCCACCTCTCACACCGGCACCTTTGAATGCCCTATTTAGAGAAAAAAGTCTGGTATCTCCGACAAGGCGGTGCCGGGTAGTTTCTTTTTAGTTTTCATGCGAAACAAAACAGTTATCTTTGGTGCTGGCTACCCCTTATGAATTTGGGACATCAGTATCACGGAACAAATTCAGTCGGCCTGGAGTCAACCAAATGCGCGCAGATTGCACACATGACGATTCTGCAAAAACGCCAGTGTCAAGGTAAACTCCCATGGTTGACTTCAAGATACCATGTACTGTGAATTACATGCCAAGTTTAGAAAGTGTTCTGTGACGGTCAAGATATGCATTTTGGTCGTAACACACAGAAATTGCCTGCGTTATCATGCGGCCAATTTCGATTGGTGACCACTGGTCAACCCCTGGTCGAATTCGCCTGGTTGAACAAGGACAGTATATTTCAAAAAAGTACCTGTTTGAAACAGGTGCTTTTTTGATATATACAAACTACCAGGAACCAGAACAATGACACAGAATTGCATCGGAAATGTCTGGTATATTCTGTTTATATCCCGTCTGGTCCTTTTTGTTCATTCTTCGGACTCAACCACGATGCCACGCTTTTCTATGTTTGATCTTCTGGGAAGTCCGTGATAAGCAGTTGAGCAATTTGATGTAAAACATTAATTTTATTTACAACGAAAAAGGCAAATTTACAACAGTAAATTGTAAATGATGGAAAGACCCTTTTAATCAATACCATTCTCTTACAATCAACACAGAAAAAACAATGGGCGTCGCAACAGAATGACAATAAGAGGGAAAGGAAAAAAAAGAATGAAAAACGGATAAAAAGGATGAAAATCACAAATTGCCTCTACAAATGCACTGAAATTGACCCCCTTCCATTGTTAACGGTTGATCATTTCTTTGCCGATGCATGGGTACCCTGCCCCCATCCTGAAAAGGTGCCCCTTCCCCCGAAAAGGCTTGTATTGTTACTCAAATAGGAAGGAAACATGCGTTTTCATTACGTTTTCAAGCGCACAGCAACCGCACAATGAATAGCCCCAAGTATTGTGGGTTTATTTTAACAATCAAACTTGTACAAGACAAGGCCACACCTGCTAAAGTGCCCCCGAATTCACTTTTAAAAAAAAAAACAGTTAGTCATAGGTAACCTGTCTGAAATTAGGGGGGCATAATGGCTTTTAGCATGTTTGTATGCTTCCAAAAACAACACCATGGTCCCTTCCTCCGGCATTCGGGAACTTACTTGGACATACATTTTCAGATATATAGGGCTATGTTCATTCAGACCACATCCTACATTATTAGAACCTAGCGTCGATCTTATCAGCCTTAAGTTCCTTTATACAGATTTACTGTGAATCCAACCAAAGCAGGTCGTACGTGCCCGTGCTTTGCTTCCCCTCTTTGCACTGTACAAGTCAACAGACCTTTTTCACCGGGAAGTCATTTTCAATGGTTTTCTCTGAATTTATATTATTCACTGTAATCTGTTAAATGGAGTGGTGCACAGTGGATTCCATGCAATTGCAAGCCTCACTTTTCTCTAAATATTTAGAAAGCATTAATTAAAAAAATCTAAATTGTTTCGCAGCGTAAACTGGTATTATTTTGTAATGAACTTTTTTCTCATTTTTTACCCTTAGGTTCCAAAATAAAAAGTCAAACCCACTTTCATTTTAATGGGCCCTAAGCGGGACCAAAGGGGGGCGCGGTTTTCCTATCAACGAAGGCTCCCTTCCTAGCAATGAATTCCACTTCGCAGGTTCACGAACAACTATGACACGCACGCGTTGGAACTAGGGCACCTGGAGGGGCACGTACGCCCCCCCCCATTTCCGGTGCCCCCCAGGTGCCCCCACTGAAAAAAAGATGAATGGATACTGAACAAGGCTAGCAAAAACTTGCCCCCAAAAACCACACCACCAAAAGCCGGTGCCCCCCCCAAGATGGCGGTGATGGTTTGTGAGCCCCCCCCCGTAAAATCCTAGCCACGCCACTGGATGCAGATTGCACACATGACGATTCTGCGAAAACGCCAGTGTCAAGGTAAACTCCCATGGTTGACTTCAAGATACCATGTACTGTGAATTACATGCCAAGTTTAGAAAGTGTTCTGTGACGGTCAAGATATGCATTGTGGTCGTAACACACAGAAATTGCCTGCGTCATCATGCGGCCAATTTCGATCGGTGACCACTGGTCAACCCCTGGTCGAATTCGCCTGGTTGAACAAGGACAACATATTTCAAAAAAGTACCTGTTTGAAACAGGTGCTTTTTTGATATATACAAACTACCAGGAACCAGAACAATGACACAGAATTGCATCGGAAATGGTCCGGTCCTTTTTGTTCTTTCTTCGGACTCAACCACGATTGTATACATTCAATATAGGCATTCCGGCTTAACATATTTTATCTGACAAGTTTCAGTCTTCGGGTCTAGAGCCCAGAGCCCAGTCTTGAGGGCTTTTATGGTTCAAGTATACATTCCGCAGGTATTCCTCTAGTTATAAGTAGTCCTGTTCCTTGACGATCGGCCACGATATTTAATCTTTTGCACTGCCGGAATCGGGAGTCTCAGCCAGAAGATTCAATGCCACGCTTTTCTATGTTTGATATTCTGGGAAGTCCGTGATAAGCAGTTGAGCAATTTGATGTAAAACATTAATTTTATCTACAACGAAAAAGGCAAATTTACAACAGTAAATTGTAAATGATGGAAAGACCCTTTTAGTCAATACCATTCTCTTACAAGCAACACAGAAAAAACAATGGGCGTCGCAAAAGAATGAAAATAAAAACAGGGAAAGAAAAATGCAAAAGAATGAAAAACGGGTAAAAAGGATGAAAATCACAAATTTCCTCTACAGATGCACTGAAATTGATCCCCTTCCATTGTTAACCGTTGATCATTTTTTGCCAATGCATGGGTACCCTGCCCCTATCCTGAAAAGGTTAGTTAGTCATAAGTAACCTGTCTGAAATTCGGGGGGGGGGAGCATAATGGTTTTTACCATGTTTGTATGCTTCCAAAAAGAACACCATGGTCCCTTCCTCCGGCATTCGGGAACTTACTTTGACATACATTTTCAGACATGTAGGGCTATGTTCATTCAGACCACATCCTACATTATTAGAACCTAGCGTCGATCTTATCAGCCTTAGGTTCCTTTATATAGATTTACTGTGAATCCAACCAAAGCAGGTCGTACGTGCCCGTGCTTTGCTTCCCCTCTTTGCACTGTACAAGTCAACAGACCTGTTTCACCGGGGAGCCATTTTCAATGGTTTTCTCTGAATTTATATTATACACTGTAATCTGTTAAATGGAGTGGTGCACAGTGGATTCCATGCAATTGCAAGCCTCACTTTTCTCTAAATATTTAGAAAGCATTAAAAAAAATTTCTAAATTGTTTCGCAGCTTGAACTGGTGTTAATTTGTAATGAACTTTTCTCTCATTTTTTACCCTTAGGTTCCAAAATAAAAAGTCAAACCCACTTTCATTTTAATGGGCCCTAAGCGGGACCAAAGGGGGGCGCGATTTTCCTATCAACGAAGGCTCCCTTCCTAGCAATGAATTCCACTTCGCAGGTTCACGAACAACTATGACACGCACGCGTTGGAACTAGGGCACCTGGAGGGGCACGTACGCCCCCCCCCCCCATTTCCGGTGCCCCCCAGGTGCCACCACTGAAAAAAAGATGAATGGATACTGAACAAGGCTAGCAAAAACTTGCCCCCAAAAACCACACCACCGAAAGCCGGTGCCCCCCCAAGATGGCGGTGATGGTTTGTGAGCCCCCCCCGTAAAATCCTAGCCACGCCACTGGATGCAGATTGCACTCATGACGATTCTGCAAAAACGCCAGTGTCAAGGTAAACTCCCATGGTTGACTTCAAGATACCATGTACTGTGAATTACATGCCAAGTTTAGAAAGTGTTGTGTGACGGTCAAGATATGTATTGTGGTCGTAACACACAGAAATTGCCTGCGTCATCATGCGGCCAATTTCGATCGGTGACTACTGGTCAACCCCTGGTCGAATTCGCCTGGTTGAACAAGGACAATATATTTTGTCAACAGGCCTCTCTGGTGAAGAGGAAGTTTTGAAATCAATAAATTATTACAGGTGAAGTTTTTGACCTGCTTTTAAAAGGTAAACCAAGCTATAAGTTTTTGAACAAGAATTTTACAACTTTGTAACCCTTTTATATTGAGCTCACTCCAATTTGCTTTTGTCTATCGCCAACACCTAACGAGTAATGTGTTTTGCTGTGAACTGTCAAGTACAATGTGTAAACACGACCATAATTATACGACTCGCCCGGCTCTGCTCACGAGGGAAAACACAGAACCTCGCTTTCCCTCGGCGTGGCAATGAAGAAAGTCATCAATCACCAATAAACTTAAAGGCGAAGGAGTCACTCGATCCTCGGGCATCCAAGGCATTCTGACAAAGATCGCTTTATATCATTTGTTGACATTCTCGGGCATGACTTATATTGTTAATTGAAGTGTTGAAAGTCCTTCGAACGCAAATCATCGGACATATTTTGAAAATAAGAGTGGTTATTGTAATGCGCCAGTAACGGCAAAGTTTCTGAAAATGGGCAGAGCTACGGACTTGACTACAAAGTCCAACTGTGTCAGGCATATACATGTACATATACGCCCAAGCACATTCACAAGTGAATTTCACAAATAATATTTTTTCCATGAAGAAACGGCTTTAATTTATAAAAATGAAACGAAATACAGCCTTAGAACAAACAGAGAATATATATTCTTTAAAAAAGGGATGGGTAGGACTCTTTTTAAACGGACGTGGGATCTCAGAAAGCACAGAAGACTAAAAGATGCTACCGCGTGCCAGGCTCTCACACAAACAGGAATTCCTGTCTCTGTCTTCAACATTATCGTGTTGTTCTCTTGTACATATTATTTCTTTGCTATATACCCTATTCCTTTCTATGAATAATGAGCTAACGACTGCACAAATGAAAACAGATGGAGTCTCGTATACGGACAGCACATGTTTTTTTCGGTCATGGTGCAGAATTGAATTCATTTACCGATGATAGCTGTTTGAAAACTCCCAAATGGAATCTTGCAGAGGATTTGGAGATGAAGCAACGGCAGTCATTATTTTCCGCCACGGCCCGTTGCGCTGAGTCGTCGACGGAGGGAAAGTCCCTTCGCATCCCACGGAGAGCAATCAACAAGCCCAAGGCGCCGGGAATTAAAGGGTCGTCAGACGTGTGCTTTTGCAGTTAAAGGTTATTTTTGGCACAGAAATTAAATCCCATGTACTATTAAGTACGCTTAGTCACTATTGTCTTTAATTTTTATATCAGGATTTTGAACAATAAAAAGAAATGTTAATATTTAACTTTTGAAAACAAAAGTCCGATGGTTGATTGGAAAGAAGCCCCTGTATGTACCGGTATGACATCTAGGAGTCCCCCCAAATACATGTATGTAACTTAACGCTGATAATTATGGACTATTGATGAATTATCGACGTTTAAGCATTAAAATCATTGAAAAAAAATCCCAACTCCATGTTTAAAGCAAGTTATTAACTTTGCAGCCAAACTGAAGTCTTCCAATACATTCCATACGTGGTTACCCAAGCCGAGACACAGTCAAGTGCAATATCAACTCAGAAATGCTATAAACCTGTCCACATTAGCATGTAGGCCTAAGACCAAACGTTACAAGAATGGTCCCATCCCATATTTTGTAAGTCTGCTGAATCATTAATCTGTTAAGGGTTGGTTTTTATTGATTTGTGATTTTTTTAGCATATAAGAGATATATTTTACCTTTTATGTTTTTCAGGAGGTCTGTTTTTAGAAATGCTGTTTCTATTTTTACGTCCACAGGCCAAGTCACACTTGGACCAGCATTAACAACAAGTGTAACGGAAATGTTTTTCGCCTTCCCCTTTTCAGTCTGTTTTATTCTCAGAACATCTTAGGACTCAATTAAAGAACTGTATCTGAATACAAAGAATAACTTCACAAACTGTACAAACAGGTGCTTGTTTGATATATACAAACTACCAGGAACCAGAACAATGACACAGAATTGCATCGGAAATAGTCTGGTATATTCTGTTTATATCACGTCTGGTCCTTTTTGTTCATTCTTCGGACTCAACCACGATTGTATACATTCAATATAGGCATTCCGACTTAACATATTTTATCTGACAAGTCTCAGTCTTCGGGTCTGGAGCCCAGAGCCTAGTTTTGAGGGCTTTTATGGTTCAAGTATACATTCCTCAGTTATTCCTCTAGTTATAAGTAGTCCTGTTCCTCGACGATCGGCCAAGATATTTAATCTTTTGCACTGTTGGAAACGGGAGTCTCATGCAGAAGATTCGATGGGTACCCTGCCCCCACCCTGGAAAGGTGCCCCCCCGAAAAGCTTGTATTGCTACTCAAATAGGAAGGAAACATGCGTTTTTATTACGTTTGTAGGCGTAGAGCAACCACACAATGAATAGCCCCAAGTATTGTGGGTTTATTTCAACAATGAAACTTTTACAAGACAAGGCCACACCTGCTAAAATGCCCCCGAATTCACTTTAAAACAACAGTTAGTCATAGGTATCCTGTCTGAAATTCGGGGGGAGGGACATAATGGTTTTTAGCATGTTTGTATGCTTCCGAAAACAACACCATGGTCCCTTCCTTCGGCATTCGGGAACTTACTTGGACATTCACCGGGGAGTCATTTTCAATGGTTTTTCCTGAATTTATCTTATTCAATGTAATTTGTTAAATGGAGTGGTGCACAGTGGGTTCCAAGCCTCACTTTTCTCCAAATATTTAAAAAGCATTAATAAAAAATTTCTAAATTGTTTCGCAGCTTGAACTGGTGTTAATTTGTAATGAACTTTTCTCTCATTTTTACCCTTAGGTTCCAAAATAAAAAGTCAAACCCACTTTCATTTTAATGGGCCCTAAGCGGGACCAAAGGAGGGCGCTGTTTTCCTAGCAACGAAGGCTCCCTTCCTCGCAATGAATTCCAGTCCGCCGGTTCACGAACAACTAGGGCACGCACGCGTTGGAAGGGTACCTGAAGGGGCACGTACGCCCCCCCCCCTCAATTCCAAGTGCCCCCAGGTGCTCCCCACTGGAAAAAAAAGATGAATAGATATTGAACAAGGCTAACAAAAACTTGCCCCAAAAAAACACACCACCGAAAGCTGGTGCCCCCCCAAGATGCCGGTGCCCCCTTTGTGAGCCCCCCCCGTAAAATCCTAGCTACGCCACTGGATGTATGGCGTTTGTGGGAGCATTCCAACCCAATAGAGCCAATTCGCTTCTCATCCTCAAACATTACTGTTGTCCTCGTAGGAAGTTCTCCACCTGAGGTTACGAGAAACAATCATTACACCCTACTGCCCACGACAAGTTTTATAAGGGTTACGTACTTTAAACTTTATTGCAAACCTCTGAACCATATACACACAGAAGTAATGCATGTTACAAGTTGCAAGTGGCAACTAATTTGTGTTCAGTTCATTATAAGTAGAACACAGAGAATTAATGTAATAACGCAGACGGTTGCAGATTGCATCACTGCTGATGAGGCGCCAATCCCGTACGGGCTGAAGACACGCTCTGTACGTAAGAAACAAAATTAACACACGATATTAGAGGGAGAAAAAAGATGTGGCGAAGTGATTGAAGACGGATGCACGTGGAATTAACATCGCAGTATCCAAAGCACACGATGTTGTGATAGAAATATTTCTAAACTGGGCCCACAGCGGTAAACACAATCTGCGAGGTAAAACAAAACAATACAGTGATATCCTGTGGGACTATAGATGGTCTCGTAAGGGATGACGTCACCGGTCACTCACTGACTGGCACGGTTTAGCGCTTATATACCCAGCAAGATATGGGACGGAGGTGTGTACATGGGTGTGTGTGTGTGGGGGGGTTGCTCTCCGTCCTATATCTTGCTTCATAATCATCCTTGTTTCTTCATGTGGGACCCTATTGTGGACGATATGCACAGCGGATTTCTGCCTCATGTGTAAATGAACAATATTGAGCGGTTTACCGCTTGCCTTTAACGCTTTCTGTTATCGTTTGTCTTTGTAAATAGTATTCGGAACCTGCATAACTATTCGCATGACAGTATCGTCTGTCGGCTGTTTGCAGTCAAATTGCACCGTAACAATACAGCCTGGCCCACACACCCCACATCAACCAAAGGTAGCGTGGTCGGTCAACATGTCGTTTGCTAAACTTTCTGTAGGCCCTTTTGAATCTGACTTTGAACAGATTATTTCATTGCAGATAGGCACCTATACAAACTAAATCAATTTCCACACCAAAAGAGGGAAATTGATGAAAATACAGGGACTGCACTTCATTGCGAGGGGTTCCAGGGCAAATAAACAGGAATTTTTACCCGTGTTAACCACCGATGCCACCTTCTGGTCCACGCCGAACTGATTACTGCCCGTACACATGAAATGTGTGACGTTAAAATTGCCCGGAAGACGCCGGATGGACAGCGTGGACAGCATGGTCACGTGGTCCAGTGGTCTTGTCATCAATGTGACGTTATTAACCATGTCACTGCCCCAAATTCGGTTGCCCTGGTAACTCCAGAAGACTTCGGCGTACGGAAATCCCTCAACGATGCACTGAAGCTGCAGAGGGCGCCGTGAGTTCGCGTTGTACCAATTGTAAGGCTCAGTTTGGACTGAGATATTGACTAAAATAATGCAGAGTACATACATATACATGAAACTATATACATGTTTCAGGAAAACAAGTCGTAGAACATTACTACGGAATCGTAGAAGGGCCACAATGAAACAGTTTTTTTCAAAATTGCTTCCTCGCTGTGGGGAGCTATTATCTCGCCATCTTGTTTGTACGTCATCGCCTGTGGGTTAATTGTTGGAATGTCAAGTAAAACTTTAGTGGATTTGTCCGTAAATTCTGAATCCAACTCAAACCTATCGCAGCTAGACAGATTTGAAAATTAATTTTCGTTGTGGCCTTTCTATGCTCCCATATTTCACGGTCCTTTGAGACAAATGTTTCAGCAGGGGTTGTGGCCTGATGCTCATATTTTGGACGGAATAAATCGGCATTGACTGAGTCTTCTTTCATTTATAGATGCTGTTGAAGCGAGAAACATTGAAAGTTACCGGTCTCATTTCAGTCAAGAAGCTTTTTTATGACCGCTCGTTCTGAATCTACTTTCAAATTAATTGGTCTTAAGATAAATACTCTACTCCTCAAACAGTGTAACGTAGAGGGCGCTTGCCAAGATATCCAGCCACGATGTAATACTTCACGGTTTATGTGTTGATGGTTGGTCTTGAGTTTTCATTTAAGTCATAGAAAACGTGGAAATGACTGAACAGTTGGGTGAAACACATATGGAGATCGAGCTTGGAACCTATCAAATAAACCTTAAAATTAAAAGGGTATGGAGTTGAGGGCACGTGGGTTTGAAAAAGGATGAAAACTAAGAATCCACAGGAAGATGAAATTTACCGTAGACTTTGATGTCATTAGACAAGTAGTTGATTCTACCATACACAGTGTACCTCACACGACAGGTGTATGTCCCACCAAAGACAGGCTGTGGATTGATGATCGTGAGGGATCCGTTGGGTGATATAAAAACATCCGGAGAACCGTTGGCATCGACGTCTATAAATCCCTATCAAAGGACAGAGTGTTAATTTTAAGATACTCGGGTACAATGATGACGATTGATCTAATTAATTGTGAGGATGATTTGCTGATGCTGGGGCCTGCCAGTGACGGCGATTGGGAGTATTGATGGGATGGTAGGTAAGGAATGCTTGTGTTAATTGAGAGAGACGTTGGTCACCAGGGGAGTAACCGCGGGGGGAAGTCGGGAACTTTTGAGCTGGGTAGAATCCTGCACACTTTCACGGCATGGTAAAAAAGTGCGTATTTTGAGGATAATTTTCGAACTTCCCAAGTGACAAAATGTATTTGCTATTTAAACTGGTTTCAAAACTGTACGCCTTCGGTCATGATGGCGAGTACGACAATGACGGTTGCTTTCGTTGGTGGGCGTCGCTCAGGTGGTTGATGGGTGGTGCTCGCGATGATGTTACTGCTCAACATGGCAGTTGAGAGAGTTAGTCTTCATTGCGATGCCTAACACGGCCATCATGAGTGCTCAAAGGGATGGTAATTGAGACAACTCCCCAGAAAATGGAAAAAAAATTCAAAAGAATCTATTGGGTAGAAATGTGTGCAGCCAGGGGGCTCAACAATACAGCTAGATCTATAGGGGTCGAGGATCCAGTTTTGAGCAGCGCCCTCAGCTTGATTTCTAGCGGCCCGTCAGTGAATTGCTGTTCCCTCAGAATCCAGATATAACTGTGACACTTACCCTTGTACCCACAAAGCGACCCTCTTTGTGCCAGAAAATTTTGGCCCCGTACTCGACGAGGTCCGGCGTCATCTGGCACATCAGTGTCATGTTTTTGTCCGGAGACAACAGCTGAGCTGGACTCCCACTGACCTGTGGGCCTGTGGAAATGATCGTGGGAAAACAGCGTGACTGCTCGTGTTTTGGAAAGGGAGGGTACAGTTTTCACTTGTCACATTGTCGACTTACTTTTGTGACGTCATTCTTGAAAGGAATGCGGTTTTGCGACCCTACGTGCGTTTCTCTGAAGCTCACTTAGTTGCTACCGACACGCTCTCATGGAAGATTTGCTTTTCCTTCCCATAACTCTCGAAAATGCACCTTTGTGGTTGTTTGGTTGACAATACTTTCAATTTTGATTTCGCTGTGTTTAATTAAAAGGGCATTTTGGTGCCAATCGAGTTTTCATACAAATCTGGTTTTCAATATTGGAAAAAATCTCGATGTTGCCTTGAATTGTGCACAAAAGGTGGTGGAATTATAAGATTAAAAGCTTCCCTAAATTTGCGTTTCTTGGGGGATTCATTGTTGATCGTTTCCTGGAAATTTTTTCCGATGAGCAAATTTAGGTTCACAATGTAAACAGAAAAAAAACCTACGACCCGATCAATGCTTTCCCTCCTTTTCATTACAGCCAGAACTCCTTAATAGTTGCCGGGAAAGTAATGAAAATGCGCTTACATCCCTAAAACAAAGTCAATAGTTTCATACACTGAAAAAGGAATCATTGAATGAACTCTTTACAACAGCGGTAAGAGAGACAGAGAGACAGACAAAGAGAGAGAGAGGACCAGTCTTCCAAGACATTGTAATGTGAGTGCACACTTCGGACAACCTACGTTCATATATGGTGACGATCACGGTAGATATGCCTCTGCCGGGGGGCATCACACGACAGCTGTAGCGCCCGCTGTCGCTGACCCTCGTGTTCAGAATGGTTAAAATTGAGAAGGAAGCTGTGTCCATCCGGTTGACATTCTCGTCGATAGTTATTCTTGATCAAATCGAAGAAAGTATAGAAAAAAGTATCCTTTAAATAACGATAGGCCTGTCAGTGTCAGTGTTGTAACAAGGGGATAAGTGTGTGTTTGGCGGGTCTGAAAACAGAGTTTTGATTTGTTTTTTCAAATTGTTTCTTGGTTGTTGACTAAAGTAGGTTTTTGGTTATTCTTTTTTCTGCAGTCAAACGCTTTTCCATGTTGCGTCTCTTTTTAAGACCTCGCAACACGTCCTTACTTGACCCCTCGTTATTTTAGAGTGAGATTCTTTCTGTTTGTTGCAAGCGAACCTCCCCTTCCCATGTTTCATTTTTCCAGGATACAAAGTGTCCTCTAGTCGCATATGCACCGTGAGCGTGGTTAAAAAACTTCGCACTAGCTTGTCTAATCAGCTTTGTCTATCTCAAGGGTACATTTCAACTCAGGGCACTTGTGGAGAGTTACAGACATACGGTAATGATATGCAAATATTATTTACAAAGTTCCGTCTCATGTGCATATCGCGTGGCGGCAAACCGCTTGTCGTCGACGTTTTGCGTTTCCGCTCATTTGCGTAAATAGAACGCTATGCAAATTGTTGACAGTCAGGCTAATAAACGTAAAGGGAACCTCCTAAAGGTCTACCCACCTAGGATTTGTGTCTGGTATTTCTTGGTCGTTTTTTGACCACACAATGTCCACTGGTTCCCCCATGTAACTGGCATCACAACGAAGCTTCTGGTGAAGTCCCTGCAAGCTCTGAATTCCCTCCGGTGGAGATATACGGACGTCTGTGGTACAGATTGAAAGAAAGCAGTCGGAAATTCAACAAGCGACAGTAACGTTGACCTCATTAGAAGAAGACGTGTCCAAGCGTTTAGGGCTTAGAAGTTTTGAAAATAATCAAACAAACTTGCCTGATTTCACCGAATAATTGACCACATCAGCCTGGGACGAGACTTAAGGATGGACATATTCAAGTGCTTCGTAATCTGGTATTATGTTCGCTGATAGTACCACTGCGACATTCTCTTTGAATAAAATAATTATGTTCACACGGCCAGGGATTACCACGAAAATGTCAGCACGCACGACACCTTCGCGCAGAACCGCTAGGCCTACGTGTATATAGATAACTGATCGCAGCAGTAAAATATCCTTTGCAGCGTACGCATGGGATTCACAAAGCTGAAATAGAGGGAGGCTTAGTTGGATGGGACTGATGGGATACAAGTACGGCACGGCACGAGCGAAGCTGGGTCTCTATACTTCCAAGGTTGACCTTGAGGCTTGAAAGTTACTTTTTCCATGTATGAGCGCATAATTATTATTAATTGTTAGAAAAACGGAAGTCATTACTTACAAGATGTACGTGGTTCAAACTGTGCCAGGGTAGATGATAGGAACTGCAGTGTCACAACGAGAAGGAGGTGATGCATCCGACACTTCATTGTTACTCAAAGTAAAAGCAGTCCGGAGAAAACTTCATAGGCATCTGAGGCTGAAATTTACGAATTTAGATCTCAGTAAGAAGTACAGTCAAACTTATGGGATGTCACCTATCAATTACAATTTCTGTTGGCACGTATGTTCGGTTCAAGAACCCTTTCCTGCCTTTCTGTTGCCCGACCTAGACCGGGGGGGGGTCGTCAAACCCCAAAAAAGTGGAACTTTTGGCACTGTGAACATATATTTTTATACAAAGGCCTATCATAATGCGCTTTGGAACACAACATTGAACAAGTTCCATGTTTGTCGCGAACCGAAGGATGCATTGTAAGACTTGTATAGGCTCCCTACTTCAGTTTTCAAGATTCACGGCGTATTTTAAATTGGCCTGGTAATGAATTTGCTCTTTACCCTACACCTTGAATCGGGCGCTGGGTGACGGCGAGCGAATGATATGAACATTGTAATGTATTTTAGGGCGCATGTCATTTTGCACTTCGGAAAAAAACCTGGAAAATCGGACCAAATTAACATGTCATCGGAACTTTGTAGCGGGTATATGAAATCGACATTTATGAATCAAAATATTTTGAGTTTGATTAAATTTCACCATTTGTGAAATTGGAGATAAAATGTTGCTCCATACACAAACGTGAGAAGTGAAATTTCGAAGTGCCCATTGGGTCTGCGCCAGTTTCTAGTGCGCATTCTTCAATTGTAACGTGAACCAGCGCACGAACGAGTGTTTTCAATACGCCTAAACTTTTTCAAGTCCTCGATAATACGAATTTTAGTGGGCTGGATTAGTGTCCTGAGTCTTCGCTTGGTAGGCCATGCAGCTGTTCTTTTTAAGACCAGTAAATTGATAAACAGCATGGATTACACAACCATAAAAGACAAAAACAAACAGACGTACCACACAATATGTGAGGTGCGAACGGTACTTATAGGGCATTAACAAGTATATTCAGTCTTTCTGGACTGGTTTCCTTCATTTCCAACACGTGGGTAGAGCCATTGTAAACGGCAACCAATGAAAACATGACTTGCCCCCGCGCGCAGAAGGCTGCGCCGCGCCGCTGGTACGCGTGGCTGATCGGCTGCGGCGGCCCGCCCCGGGTTAGGCTGCGCTGAGGCATGTTTAGTGACTGATTTCGTTCTTTAAACGTTGCTGTATAAACCGCCTGCAGTTCATTATAAACCGCAGAGATATTTTCCGCGTGAGCATCAATGTATAAACTGCGGCTTACATTCCGAAAATTGTAGCATATTAAAATTATATATTTATTACCAAAAGATAAATAAAAAACACACCATCGAGCGGAACTTGGAAGCGGGGGGGGTTCGTTCGAAACCCCCGAACCCCCCCCCCAGCCTACGGGCCTGTATAAAGTTGCCGAAAATTGTTGCGTTTTGCCCTGATTTATGCACGGCAAATAAATAACGTGACTGACCATGCCCGTTTCAAGGTATGTGAGGATCAGTTATAAAAGCCGGTACAAGCATGGAGTTTTGCAGCGCTCTATTAAAAGGCAAAAGAGTAAAAAAAAAATCACTCTAAAAGAGAGTGAGTCCTCAATAAAACCGATCCAAAAGAGTGAAATTCCCATCCTCACAAGGAGTTACGTAAAGGACAACTTAAAATAATTTTCCTTGTAGGCCTATGGTTCCTCTTTTTGAGTGATTTCAGTCTTTTCGGGAGTGGAGTGGTTTGCACTGTCCTTAGAGTGGTGTGATTTAAAAGAGACTCGCTCTTTTTGAGGGTGAGGTTTCACTTCTTTGTTTTTAGAGGTGTGACATAATGGCTGTCAAAATACTAAAGTCAACAGAGAGCAGTTTCCGTGGATTCGTTTCAGACCAACGGCTTGTACGCGGGTCGTTGACATATATGTACATGTATAATGTCTACTGTTCAACACAGCTATAATCCCCTGCCCTATGTCATGTACTTTGGTCTAGCGAGTTGACAAACAGAGACATTGACAGCCTGATATCCATAAGTTCATGACTAAGTTTCTTCCCTACCCGATGTCTCAAAGGACGTTGAACGTAAACGTGAATCACACCCTGTACCTGCGTACCTAGTACCCAGTATCTACAGTGCATGACAATGGAAACTTCCCCCCGTCCCATCGAAGTACCGTGCGACTAGAAGTTCACTCAATTTCTATTTATGTCCACTGTTTAATCTCTTCCCTGATTGATCTCTTCCCTGATCTCACGAGAAACGCCGCCATTTCGGGAGATGGTTTGTTGTGATGATAGCTGTAACGCAACAGAAATGCCTCCTATAAATTCAGTGCTTGTTTGTTTATTTTCTCAACAACAAAGACATCGTAATTCCTCACTGTTTGTGACAGAATCTCTAGTCCCACTCGACCAAAGCCCAGCAAAAAACTTCCGGTTACGATAAAGAACGGATCCACGAACCAAATTTTCGGGGGGGATCCAAACTTGTTTTCTTTTTTATTGGGGGGCAAACTTGTTTGGTCGTTTGCTTTCATGCAACCTTTTATGGCCTTTCTGAGGGGTAACGCTACATTTAAGGACTTTATACACGCTTTCCAAAGAAAGGGAAATAAAGTATACCAAAACATTTGCGTTTCTATTATTATTAAAAGTGATATGGCTCCTTTGAGAAAAGCTTGTCCCCGTCAGCCCCCTCTCACCGAACCGCATTTGCCTGCGATTTGCTTCAGTCTTGCTACCATGGCGTCTGAATTGAAACGGACGGTGATTTGCAAGAATACTAGCTTAGACACTTACCACACTATAGTCAGGGTAGATGTTCGTCACATAGATGACTCAGTTGGCACAAAGAATAAGTGTCCTCGCAGTTGACATGAAGGTATCACATCTAGACCATAGATGACCACTGTTTCGCAGAGCTCCAACTTCTGTCGGCTAATTTATTGAATGTGTCACCAAATGATAACTAGCTGACAAAAACTCAAAGGAGGTTTACCTATATCTCAACTTCATTCCTTGTCCTTGACAGCAGAAGTTTCCCTCTACCAGCTACATATCACATACAAACAAATATCAATCCTCAAGAACTAAACTATTTCGGGACTTTTTATTTCCGAGGCTGTTTGATGGATACAGGGCTTGGGGAAAACAGACCGGTTAAACGCACTTATTCGTAGAGTACTTCCATTTTCCATGAGGTTTACCGACTCTTTCAATCTGTGGGTGGCGACCCCTGACAGATGCGTCATATCCTTGAGCCCCTTCCCTTTTGTGTATGTCGCGATACCATCGACGTGGGGCTTAAAACGTTCCCGTTGAATATACTTAATTTATTTTCTTCTTTCATTCTGATAGAATATAAGTTAAAGATATGCATTTGTGAGCGTGTCCGTCTGTATTTAGGTGAGTGTTCCCGTGGGGGTGTCGGGCTCTCAGTGGGGGGTATAGGCCGCCCTAAACATGTAGATTACGTACCCGTTCCCCAAACATTCTGATTATGTCCTCCAAAAACGCAATAAAAACAAACTAATTATTGTAGGCTATACAGCTTTGTAAGATCCAAATGGTATCAACTGGAAAAAGTGATGAGCAACGAAGGAAAGGCGGCGGGCCACTAAAGGCGAAAGAGTGAAAAACTCTCTCTCAAAAAGAGTGAGTCCCTTATAAACCCACTCGTGTTTAATTGTAGCGATGCTGGTGTGAACCACCCTCTACATGCATAAAATACAGTCGAGTTATAAATAGCCCCGATTTTATTACTCATCAATCTTTTAAGTGGCGGATGGAGTCTTGATATAGGGGAAATATGACCTTGCAATCCATGGGGAGGGAAGACTTGGCATCACTTGCTAGCGTCTCTTTGTACGGTACTGAAACAGTCGGAGTGCTAGCAGTGACCCTCTTGATTAAGTCAGAGAGCATCAACTCTTTCAAAGTCGCGCAAGTTCTTATGCCAGGCTGTGTCCCTCGTTTATTCTTTGACAGACCCTACTAGTATGCACACGCAGCTAATGTTTATATAAATTTGGCCAATCAGAGTAAGGGAAAGGAGTGTCATCACTGTGTAGCAGCCACCGACCAATGAAATCCAAGACACTTTCGGACCTCCAAATGCACCGTAAGAGTGAAATACCGGCACTCTCAAAAAGAGTGAGTCCCTAATAAAAGCACTAGAAAGGAGTGAAAACCAGTATAAAAAATAAGTAAAACCACTTTTAAAAAGTGAAAAACACTCAAATAGACTTCCGAGGCCGAGGAGACATATAAAGGACAACCTCGAAAAAGCAACAGACAGGGCAAGGATGATAGCTGTAGACCTCTGAAATGCGGGGGAGGAGGTAATTCGGCATGGTCGTTGCCAGGAAGGGGCAAGCATTCACCAATATGGCAGAGTGAAAAACCACTATGCGAGTACTGTGGAGGGCGGTAAATGCGGAGGCATTTTCGTTTGTTACTTCTGCACCTTTTCTTGTGTATTCTTCTGTCTATATTTCAAGGGAGGTATGTCGTTTCCTGTTGCCACTCAACGGGTGTCATAATTATTGATCATAGCTTATACATGAAACTGCAAACATGAGGCTTTGCTGTCGGAACAGTTGGCATTTTGGTGAATCAGTTAGATACGTATGCCATATTCATCCTCACGTGTCACCCTGCTTGCGTGTTCGGTGCAACTATACTACATACATTCCAGTTATGATTTTCCTCAGGACAAAAAGGAGACGCATTGTTTCCAAGGTGACCCATGGGGTTTGAAATCATTCGCAACGTATCCATGCACGAGGCTACAATTTCATTTGAATTAGGAATCAGCCAACTTCAGATCGGAGCATCGGGAGAAACCATTTTTTTTCTCTCGAACTTATGATTAGCCTTGCAGTAGCAGTGTCCGGACAAAATGACATTTACAACATCAGCTATTGTCAAGAATGGATTTTTATTCTGGAGGCTTTTCCCGGGTACTGTAACGTGTTGCTGTGGCACAGCTGCACCAAATTCTGCCGTCCAAAAACGACAGGCTGCGGCAGCGACTGTATAATACACTTCTATAGGGGAATGGTTGTAGTCACAACGCACAAGAGCCTGGCTTCCCTGAACATGTACTATAATAGGCCACGTCCAGCAGCAGCGGTAACAATCGGACAGTTTGAAACAGAATGCTTAATCTGCATCTACCGTTATTTATAAACGGTTACTTTCCCTTTATTTTCCCTAATTTGTAGCTGGAAATAAATATTTTAAAAGGAGGTAAATGAAATGATATTTATGTTTATATACATTCATTAAGTTGTAAAGTTCGTGATCAGCACGTACGAAATGAAGCTTTGCGGCCCTTTAAATTCAATTTCCCATAACCCTTGACACAAAATGGATTTCTCTTATGACGTCCTGCGGTCCCTGTGAAGAGAGTTAGAGTTGATTCAAATTGTTTATCATTTTTACAGACTATTAATATATTACGCCTGTGAATTCTTGGCGAATTATCCCAAATTTCTTTTATACGCCAAAATAATCTGACAGTTTTTTATATTTGTATGCTGTTTTCCTGTCAACTGAATCACAAAACATGCTCTTAATGATTCGGACAAATTAAATTCATTCGCGGTGAGAGTAGTAACGGCTGGAAAAGCGTTTAAAAATTAACATGAGCTCCTCTTTTTGCATGTGCTTAACCCATTCACCAAATACGGACGGGTCATCGTTCGTTTCGCGTTACAGCTCTCCATTTACGGAAGCTGATGTGCATATATTTATGTTGTGTGGGTTGCTGTACGTCTTTGTTTAAATTCGTGAACAGGGACATCGTGTCTTGAACAAATCTGCTGAGATGCCTTGAGAAATGGACCATTTGAGTTACGGGGGTGAAGATGAAGATTCTGCCATTGTCCCAAGGTGACCATTGCAAATGAAACTTCAGATTGGTTTTGGGGTGTCGTTGCAGCACTTGACACATTCATGGCTGTTTGTTGATAAGCCAGCGTGTAGAGTAGGCCTACAGTGCGACAATCATTGTGACACTGATTGGTTCCGCTGAATCGTCAGCTGTTCACTTGACTGTCTAAAAATTCTTGTGATGGAGCTGAACCTTTTCTCGCAAATGTAACCATTTAATTGTCTGTTAATTTACATTATTCGGAATAAAAAACTTTGGAAATTGTTGGAACATTATTTTGCGGCAAATTTTTGGCAAGACATGTGGGACAAGTGTGAAAAGATGAAATTCTTTCCCTCAGGCTCGGTAGTACTACCATTTTTTCACCAGGACAGGTCTTCCCGTAGGGAAACAAACCCCAAATGTTACCTATATGTAGCAAAATAGTTTGCACTTGAATGAAGTCATTTGACTGAGTGATATGACTGAATTGCCTGTCATGTGGCAAAAGATTTCTGTCCATATGCCAGACTTCCAAACTAAGGGGCTCTGCGTTGAGTCTCTCTCAGCTCGGAGAGAGGTGGAGTGAGGAGTCCATGTGGCCATTGTTCTAGGGGGACATGTGGGACAGTTCTGCATTACCTTTCGATCATGTGATGCAGTTTGTATGGTACACTACCAAGCCTGGAGATATGAAGCAAAAAACGCGCTGAACACACCGTTAAATAAAACTTCCCATACCCCCCCTCGCAGTAAACACCAACGGCCATTTTTTTTTACAGCTGATAATGCTTGATGCAGACCTCTATACTATTGTGTTTTCACCACAACAAGAAATATGCCCCTATTTAGTATGAGATGCAGTATGCATGATTCGGAATCGTCAAACATATCAAAAGTGATGGGTACAAATTACACCGATGCCTGCTGAGTGTTTGGTCCAGTTATCTGCCCCCAATCAGGACCAGGAGGGGTACAGTATTCCAAGCAGTGGAGGGGCCTTTGATGGGAGCTGCACTTAGCTTATTCACAAACGACTGTGAAATGTATGCATTACAGTCGCACCTCTCTCATTAAAATGAACCCTTCTCATCAACATGGCTCTTTCCAACTGATGAGGGGGTGCTTCTGCTCAATTTTTGATTTGATTTGATTTGATTTGATTTGATTTGTTTGCCTTTCCACGTACAGTAAAACAATAATAGAAAGACTAAATGTACAGTAAATGCATTAAAAAGTACACTATATACCAAGACTGATTTAATATACATGTACGATGTGAGACTAACGTGAAGGAAAATGAGTGGGTAAAGGCAAATTACAAATCAAACCCACAAGTCTGCCATCAAGCACTGTGCTTCAAGTGTTTACCTTGAGTAAAATGCTAGAAGCCAGTTGGGGACTTATACATTTGGCCAGAGTGGGGTTGATAAACCGTCACACCACTGTTAAAAAAACACACCATTGTTATAATAACTTCATACTTATGGTACATGTAAAACACACAAACAGTCGTCCCTGCTACAGAGATTTTGCTCTGTTCATAACGTGTCCACTGCAGATTTAGACAAGCCAGATTTATTGTAATGATGTTAGATACATGTACGTCTGTGGGCTGTACAGACTTTGTGCATTCTGAAACATGCACCGTGCCAAAACACTTTTTAGAAAAAAGGGTGAGGGGCCTCACATTCCAGTACCTTAATTTGAGTAGGCTTAAACTTGATGCTGCCAATACATGTATGTATGGTAGCTACATGTACATGTATGTTGACGGTACATGTATTTGCTCAATAAACTGACCCCTGGCAAAATATAATTGTGACTAAATGTCACAAATGTTCAAACTGACAATACCTTCTTGCCAAGATGGTACCATTATTGTCTCCACACTTGAAAACTACTAACTGATATTTAAAACAAAGAACAAGCAAATAGCTGAGTCAGGGTACCACACAGGGTCAGCCACCATGAACCAGTAAGACCCTCTTAGTGTGTACAGAGCCAGTCAGGTCTTCTGTAGTGTAAGGATGTGCACATCCATCACCTGTTGTACTGTGTACATTGTGTTTATTTGCTAGAACTTGTCTGCATACATGTACACCCTCCATGTTATTGCCATGGAAAACACATGTTTCCAATGGCGCTTTCAAAATCCTGTTGCTGAGTAATGCACGTTAAGTGATAACAGTCAAATCCCAGACCGTCATACTTGATGCATGTTTCCCTTGTGCATCAGCTTCATCAGAATTTCATTGATTTGTCTTCTTGCTTTTCTTGTCCAACTTCCAGGGCCAGAGGCCAGCTAAATTTCAGAAAGGTGAAAAGGACCCGCATGAATGTGGATCACCTCACAGACGAGGAAAAACGATTGAGGAAACGCTTCCTGGGCCGGGAGAGGGCCCGCCGATACCGCGAGAGGAAACGAGCAACCGAGTCATCCCCTGAGGAGTCGGTCGATACCAGTGGATTTCAGAAAGCCCCGCCAAAACCAAGGTGTGTTGGTCGACCCAAGGGCTCACGCACGAAGAAGAAAAGGTTGATCCTTTTGACGCCTCAGTCTAAAAAATTTGAAAGGGGAGCTAAAGAAGGCAAGTCCTCTTCTGTCTTGTTCCTCAGACATTCCTCTCTATCAACCTCTTCCACCAAGGAAGCTGTTAAACAAAGTAACTCTGAAGATGCTACATGTTCACTGACTGTACAAGACCCTGGTACATCCGTTACTTCCTTGATAGTTAAAAACTCAGCTCCACCCACAAAAGCACATGTGAGCACAGGTGCCAAAAGTGCAGTAGCAAAAACGGGTGTGATTGTCACAGTCGGAAACAGTCTGCAAGGTGACGTAACTCTGATCAGAGATGGCTCAGTTGAAAATTACCTGAATAAACAAGATGCAAAAGGTGAAAGCATGAGTGAAGGCCCAGTTTTTCTTGATGACCAAAACGACTGCCAGCTACATGTATATAGGGAAATTGAGGCAAGCGTGAATGAGATGGATTTGCAAGCTGGCCAGGGTCACAGTGGTGAAAGTCTCCCAACTTTTGAAGAGCCAAGAGCTTCAGATGGTACTGAAAACTCCCTTGCTGATGGTAAAGTGCTCAGTGCCGATCTTAAGAACCTCTCAACAAACTGTGGCCTAAAACGACAGACTGAAACTCGGATTCGGAGAAGGAGGAGGAGGTTCAGACAGCAAAACGTGAAAGACTTTATCAATTTTTTCCCAATTGATGACCTTGGAACAATTGACGCAAAGTCTTTTGTGACTGGTTCATGCAGCATGCAAAGACAGGTTGAGTGTGTGCCGTCTGTTAAAAGGCTCAATGCACTGAAACAGAGTGGTTGCGAAACAACTTCTAAAATGGCATCAAGCACAGAGAATGTCAACAGTGAAGGCTTAAGCTATCCAAACCAGATGAGAGACACCAAAGAAAATGCCGTGAAGCTTCTGGAACCTGTCAAATCAAAGGATACCACAGAAGATTCATCACCAAGAGAGAAGATTGTTGAGAAGCCACCTACAGTTTCCCCTGTTGAATCCGTCTTGACTCAGCCGACAGGTCCTATTTCTGAAACTCCCATCCACCCCGCTCTTCCTGTGAGCTCTTTGCCAGTTGTTTATGAATCAACATCGGCACAACCCTTCACTATGTTGGGGTTGAAACTTCCGCAGACATTGCAAGACGTTCAGATCTCTGGCCTGCTGCAGCAACAGCAGTTGATAAATGCAGCTGCCAGCATCCAACATGTCCAAGGACTGAACACTCTCGATGTAGGCAGTCCATCCAACATTGTGAGTGTCCCCAAACCGTCTGAAAACAAAGGTGCACCAAGCCTCCAAGGAACCGATGGCTTGTCAACCCTGGAAGGGGTTGCGGGTGTTCAGGGGCTCTCAGGAGTTCAGGGCATTGTTGGGAACTCTGCCTTGCAAGGCCTTCAAGGGGTTACCGACCCCAGACTTCTTCCCCTGGCGGGACTGCAAGGTGTCGGGGGCCTCCAAAATATTGCAAGTCTGCAGGGTGTACTGGGAGGCTTTCAGGGGCTTAATTGTCTCCAAGGGGTTACAAATCTTCAAGGATTTGGATGCCTTCCAGGTCCCACCAGCCCAGCAGCACTGGTTGGTCTTCAGGGCTTCCCAGGCCTTCAAGCAGTCCAGGGGCTTCAGGGGATTCCAAGTCTCCAGCCGGTGACTGGCCTGCAGGGGTTAGTAAGTCTGCCAGGGGTCGCAGGTCTCACAGGGATCCAGGGTCTCCAAGGGGTCGGTCTAGCAGGTATGCAGTCGGCCCAGGGACTACAAGCTGTGGCAGCCCTACAAGGAAGTGCGTACCTTCAAGGTGCCCCAGGTCTGATGTTGGGACTCCCAAATCAAGCAGGGGCATCAGGTCAACAGGAATCATTAGCGAGCACCTCAGCCGCTGCTCAAGAGGACACAGCTTGTCAGGAAGGGGGAACAGGCCAAGGAGTCAAGGCTGATGGAGATCAAAAGATGAGGGCTGATCAGAAGAAAGGACAGCTTTGTGAGTCTGGCATTGAAAGCACTGAAGATCAAAGGTGAGAACAGTTTAGTACATGCACCAGTACACATACAAGTGTGAATCGTACCCAAATTTATGCATTCATGTACATGTACCAGTACCGATTTTCTGCTTTACATCTGTGACCCACAATTTCAAAACCAGGCTGAAGTACATGTAGATGATTGTGATTTTTGACAATTCCTCTCTCCCAGCCAAAGCCAGGTGCTCGTGTTGGGGTCGAAGGATACTGCCGCTGTCGCATCAACCCCAGAGAAGGTGCATCAACCACAGAAAGGTCGGTCGAGACGGAAGCAAGCCAGCCCCCGTTGCATCACAAAACAGCTGGGCTCATCATCGGATTCCAGGCTTGATACAGATGATGAAGAGAACTACACGCTGTTTACAGGTTTGTGAGCAGTTTATTATTTGGACATAGTTCCGTGGAAATGTTATCCTGGATTTCAAATTGTTTTTCAGAGAAAATGATCGTGTTGGGCACTGTGGCGAAGGCAGTGATGTTGGATCATTAATAAACTACCAAGCAACATAACAGATAGCAAGACCCTATCTTTAGAACATGTATTTCATGCATGATTACCTCTCGTTTGCCCACTTCAGTGAATTTCATTCCACATTGTACCCCAAAAAGGGAGTTTGCGAAGCTGTCAGTCTGTGTGGCAGCACCTAGCTTTACCTGGTCCTTGCAAAGTCCACATTTCTCAAGAAACGTCTTTGGAAGAGTTGCTCTTCCAAAAGAGAAATGGTCTGTAAAGTACAGCTCCAAACTTATACCAACAGATGACAGAACAAGATGCATGTACATGTACGCTATGAAAATTCCTTCCAGTCAGCCTGTTACCCATGGAGTTGCTCATTTGCATTAATTTATGGAGCATTTACAGTGTATGTACTGCAGTGTAAGAACACAGTGTATATCTTACTTTAGACTGATCCAGTAAGCCCCGCCCATAGCATACATGGGTGCTTAGCGTGTTCTTTTCTCCACTACCACAATACAGGTTCCTGCCGCATACATCATATGCGCGTGCATGCATGTTGGACATAAATCACGGCTGTTATTGGTCAGAAAACATGGCGTAGGGCTCAATGGATCAGTTTTATGATAAGTGGTACTTAAGCACTGTTCTTGACTCACATCATCCGGTTTCTTTCTCTCAGGCACAGTTTTTGTACCATTCATTTGAAATTAGTCGCTGGTCATGTCTTCACTACTGACAAATAGAGAAGTTTGAGCAAAATTCCAGTTTCATTTCTTCTGTGCATTCAATGCCACTGTAAAGTTTGTTACAAAACTTGCAGCATTTCTAAAGAGTACTTTCCGCACAAGTATTCATTGATATGTGTGAAAAGGTTTTGTGAATTATATTGGAAATCTTTGTGTGGGAATTCCTTTTTTCTGATCAACACTGGAAAATTGGTTGATTTTGTTGCTTCTAGAAGACAGTCTGCCAGATGACAGCAGCCAGAGTGGAAGTTCACTGTTCTCATGCAGAATATCGCCCGAGTCCCTGACCTTGGATGCCGGCACTGGAAGCACTCCGCAGAAGGACGCCAGTTCAAGGTCTGCTGCCAAGGCCACAATGGAGTCTCCCAGGCCAGGGGCAAAGCTGTCCAAGAAAGTGGAAGAGTTGATGAGGTGAGAGTAGGCTAAGGGCAGAAATGCCTGCTTTGATGAAGAGCTGTAAGCAGATTCCTGGCCACATAAATAATGGCTTACACAGTCACGAGCCAGCTCCCTTGTTTGCTGGTCACCGGGCATGCATGCAAGGATCAGCGCACATGTCAAATAGAAGTTAGTGGACTAAATTCTCACTTTTTAGTGGAACTGTATGCACACACAATCATCGCCCTAGCTACGCGTGACATGATGGCCACACACTTAAGTTGATGAATGTCTTATTGAGGCCCGAACTTGTAATAATATCTGAGTATGTATGAGTTATGGCCAAAAAATTTAACACGGTTCAACATGATTGATGTTAGCTCACTTTCGCACTTGAAGTTGAAAAGCTAGTTTGTCAACTTCCAATACCCTGGTAAGATCAACTTGACGATCCGTCCTCACACCATGTTGTATTCGTATACTCAGACTGCACCGACGGAGCCTGTTCTTACCTTTCCACCTTATCGTGCTTGTCAATTCTCTCAAGTAGCGCAACCAAGCCTCACCGCAGCCTGGACATAGACTGCTCTTCTGCTGACCCCGTGGACGAGGAGTCGCCCTCCCCACAGACCTGGAGGAGGTTCTTGGAGCGGGAGAAACAGCGAAACGATCGGCTGAGGGAGGTGGAGGAGCAGCTGGCTCACTTGCAGGCCCACGCTGCTAGGTCAGTCAAGACTAATTTCAGGAGATGCCATTAATGGGCCCTTAGCTGGACCAAGAGAGGGCGCAATGTTCCTAGCAACGCAGGCTCTTCTGGTGGGAACTGCACTTCACTGGTTCGCAAATGACTATGAAATGCATGCATTATGCTTGCATCACTGTAATTATTATAATTCTTATCAGTGTTGTATCCGAGACCTTGATGTCCTTGATGATCAGGTCTCGAGACCTACAACACTGATTCTTATTAATGATTTCTCGTAATGACACCAAGGATTTTTCAAAAGCACCCTGGGCACTGTAGCGTGCAAGCCCAAAGAAACCGGTAAAGAGGACACAATGAGAAGCAGTAACAGTTGTAGAGGTGGGAAGAAAAACCCAGAAGAATATTCTGGGTAAAACCTACGGAATCAGATAGGGACTGAAAACCCAATCCGCATGTAGACCGAGTCAGGAATCGAACCCGGACCCCAGAAGTGGAAGGCGAGGAAAGAACCACTTTGCCATTAAACCCGACACCCCTCACCACTAACAATGTGAATGCTCCCCAGAAACATGGCTCTTTTCAACCTTTGAGGGGGTGCTTCTGCTCAAGGCGAATTGCATCTCACTCAGTACACGTATGTATGTTCTGTATGTATTCTGAAACACTTGTCAATATTGTTATTCCACGGCAAATTGACCCCCAGGAACAAACTTTTGGAAATGACAAGATACCACAACCACAGTCACATACAAAGTTGGACTTTACCAATGCTGATTCAAGGTGGTCCTTCATTCAAGATTTGGGCGACATTTAGTACTGCATCATTGCTATGTTTGAAACTCCTAGACAGTGTCATTGAGCGGTGTTGTCGCTACAATGCCCAGCTGTGGTCTATAGCCACATGAGGGCTCCACAAATGCTCAACCTTTACACACTAACTAGTTTGAGCTCTTTTTGTCTACAAAATGACTCGGAGGGAATCACTCAACATATAGGGATGAGTGTAAACACCTGCTGGTACTGCATGGAGAATTCTTCAGAACTGTTTTTATGTACTCCGATTTCAGGCTTAGGTGTATTACATGCATGTCACAACCGTAGAGATTATAGTGAAGCTCGAGACGACGGGCCTTTTCTTCTACGTTACGGAAATTTGGCCCCAGAACAGGGCGACATTTTGTTCGATTACACTACCATGTTTAAACACACGCCTACGTGCTCATGCAGTCCGATACCAAGTCTTCAATGTGCGCAAAGCTTTTTAATTTTCATCTTTACTGACGGCATCAATTTCGATGCTTGTTTACCTGTCAGCATGATTGTGCTCATTTCACATGCATTAGGTGTCAGCGAGGTTCCAAGTTGTTTGTGCGTTATGGGACAATGTTATGTGCCCAGTATCCCTCTAGTTCTAGGCCCCTCTTATGATCTCTATGGTCACAACGCCCTTGTTGCTCAACAATGCATTTAATTACATATGCATACAAGCATTGCATGAGCAAGGCATGAGCTAAGTAATGTCCTCTAATTCTAGTCACAAGATTAGTCTATAGAGCACTGAAGTGACTTCGTCACGTACGCAATTATGTGCGTAAAAGCCATTAGCGCGAGAACTAGCGCACACGCTTACTCAGTTCATTTGCACTACACTTCCAAATGACTTTATGCTTTGGAACTCTATTGCACTTGATGTCTTGATAAGTGCCTTTCCATGTCTATGGCTGTGGATACAGTCACCCTGCTGTCCAAAAGTTTCAAGGAAATTGTAAGCTTTCTAACTGTAAACATTTTACAAACCAAACGCTCAAAAATGGCCCCTAAATGATGACCAGTAACTTTCATTAGGACCACTCCTCATGTGGTCAAAAGTTGGACCGCTTTCCTAAGAGGGACAACCCCCTAGCTCCAGTCCTTCAGGTGGCCATTTTCCTGTGTACCGGTATTTGAGGTGCAGAAGAACATACATGTAAGACTACTCGTTTGTTCAAATGCATGTATAATTTTCACACCTCAAGTTCCATTGGGTGTCAAGTTTCACATGTAGGTCTCTCTTTGAAGGCTAATTTGTAACATGTGTGCCTTGGTTTTTTGTGTGTGTATCAGGTGCCGAGCACTGGGGCCTAAATCCTTTGTCTCCACAGCTACGCAGACTGATCCAGAAGGATTGTTTGTCCACCAAGATGGAGGTAGTAGTCAGGCACTTCATGGAGGTGCAAACCCTGGGCAGATAGTGCAGAATACACGTACAAGCGCAGATGCTGGGCAAGCTGAGGGAAGTAGGGTCACCAATGGGCAGATTCAGCAAGGAGTGGTGACGAGGTGCCTTGAGTTATTACATTTCTTTCCACTTTTCGTCGTCCACCCGCAAGTTGTGGTTTTCCATTCTCAGTCCAGCATAAAAATTGTGACGTGGTGTTCTGCATTAGTTCATGCTTGAACATATGTTCCTTGGGTGCCTCGCAGATTACTGTCATCATATTACAGCGGTTTTTGTTTTTCACATTAGAAGCATCAGAACTGCTTAAGAAATATCAGAAAAGTGTAGAAATTTCTTCGTCAATTAAAACAATGCGTGCTTCACATTTTTCGGTCGCTGTCTGCCGTTTCATATTAAGAACTGCATTATTGCACTTCACTAGTGTGACTTTTTTGTTTGACCAAAGAACTTCTGTACAGTTGTACTGCAGTGTTTTTTTGGTGATCACATATTGATATGTGCTTTTTAAGGTAAATCACTGGCGAAGGAAGTGGTGGGGGCAAGTGGTCCCCCACTCTTTTTTTGAGGGAGGGGGGGCACAGGTTCCTGCAAGCACTTTCAGCAGGCCCTGTAAGGGACGGGCTTGATGGAATGACTTTTTAATGACTACTCCTTGATGGTCTTACAACTCCCCCCCCCTTTGAAAAATCATTCCACTGTCTTTTTATTTTTTGCATGATGCTCAGTTCACCACTCAGATGGCTGTGATTTACTCAGGTGTTGCGTAATAGGTTCTATTTGTTTTATTTTTTCGTCCAGTTCTGGTGACTCCCTTATCGTAAATTCTTCTCCTGAGGCAAACGTAAATGAAGATGAGGTATCAGACACTGTCCCGTCCCTCACTGAAGGCATCTCTGAAATACCACCACAGGCCCATCAAGACACCGAAGCCAAGATCATGAATCGACCGAGCAATATTTGGCTGCATTCGTCAAAGAGAAAAAGGAAAACATTGAGGAGGTCGGTCAGGTCATTGATGTCGACTCTAGCAGAAGGGTCTGGCAATGAGCCAAGTCATCGCCTCAACCAAGAGGAAACGGAAACAGGCGGATCCCTCAAAAGCCCCCTGTCCTTGTCTCCGCAGAGGAAGACGGCGAAGTATGTGTTTCAGATTCCCTTGGAAGAGTTTGACAGTGGTGATAATACTGTGCAGCTTGACAAAGTGTGTGGATCGTTGAGTGAAAGCAGACCAGACAACAGCCTTGAAACCTCTCTTGCAGTGAGTGTTGGCGGTTTGGTTCCCACGGTAAACCCTCCCAAAGACAGCAAGGCTGAGTTGATCATTCAGCCAAGCTCGGTATTGCCCTGGGAAGTTGAGGGTCTCTCCAAGATTGAGAGGAACCGCATCAGGGCCCGGGAGGGAATGCGGAGGCACAGGGAGAAGTTGCGGCAGGCAAAACTTGCCGCCCAAACTCTGCAGAGCCACTCAGTGGCATCCGAGGGGCAAGTCTACTCAGAAGCTTCTCCAGTTATTTGGGGATCAGGAACCTCGGCTGCTCCTTGCTCTGTGCCAGTGAAGATGCCTGACGCTTTCAACAGTGGAAAGAGTGTCAGGGGGGGAGAAGTCTTTGAAGGATTAGCACGTGGATCCCAACTGCAGTTGACACCGCAGCACGGTTTGGCTAATGCGGAGACACTGAGGGGAGAGTCCTCATTAGTTGGTCAGAACTTGGGAAAGAAACCATTTGATATTCTTGCACAGGTTGCAGTCAAAATTGAACCCACGGAAAACACAGATCAAGAGAGCGCTGATGTCCCTCATGCGCTGATAACGGAGGATTTGAATGCAAATGCAAGATCATTTACAGTTTGTGGGAGCGCTGCCGCTCAGATTTCTGACAGTCAAGGACGCGAGACCACCGCTACTCTCGAGATCTCAAACATCATGCCTGTTGATCATGCAGCTGGCAACCCCATGTCCTCAGCCCGCATCGATTTCACTCAAGAGCCCTACAGGAGCATGAGCCTTCGAGACCGCAACCGCATCCGGGCTCGAGAAGGGATGCGGCGGTACAGAGAGCGAATGAGGCTGGCCAGACTGATGCTGCCGCAGCCCTCAAAAGTCGCCTTTGCGCAGCCCTGCTCGAGAAGGGGCCCTCGGAAGGGCAGCCGCAGAAAAGCCTCCCACAGGAGTGGCAAGGACTGTGACGGTGTCCTAGCAAGCAGTCACCTGGCTGAACTGGCCAAGAGGCATGCCAAGGGCTCCACCTCATTGCCCTCGTACTCGGAGATGGTGGAGTACGACAAAGTAGAGGCCATGAAAAGGAAGCGGGCGTTTGCATTGTTGCGGACGAAAGCTCGAGGGCCAAAAGCAAAGTTGGATGGGAAGCACCTTTCCCAAGCACTTGTCATCGAATCGAGCGGACTACAAGATGCTGTATCCTCAGCATGTGGTGCAGGAAGTTTTAAGAGTGGTCACATAGCATTGGCTCCAAATGAACTCATCCTCGATAGCGGCTCAGAATCAATCAATCCAGGGCCCAAACCTGGAGATTTCAATCTCACACCAACAAGACTAAAGCGACAGCCACCTAAGCAGCTTTCAACTGTCCTGCCTGAGGAACTTGGTGGGGTACAAAATAAGAGCTTGAAGTCTGAGGAGCCAGTGGAGAACCACTCGGACCTGACTTTAGATGTGTACATTCAGGAGAAAATGCTATGCGGTATGGACAAATACGCAGCAATCAGGTACGCTCACAAGTTTATCACGAATGTATAGGACAATAATTATCATTCCGGAATCGGTTGTGTTTATCTCATTGGTCAAACTGTGAAATGTTTCACATTTCTGTAAAGAAATTGAATGGAAACAATTGTTAAGTGATCTGAAAAAAAATATCTTGACTCCTTTTCCTCCTCATAAAAAGCACGTCTGCTGCAGCCCAGAAACATGCCGTAGACTTCTCTGTTGCCACCCAGCACCTTACAGTAGCAGGGGAGACTCCAGGGGAGCAGTCTAGTGCTGAGGAGAATCTGTGAAATCAGATTGCTGCATCAGTGCAGCAATACCTAATCCATGGGTAGGTCTTCTCCCTTTGAGCCCTGCAAGATGCTTTTTGCCTGGGTCTTGTTTACCCCTTGCTGGCGGGTGTAATTTGAAGTTTTTCAAGATTTTCCGTTTTCAAAATTCTTCAAAAAATCATAAGTTAAGCCTGTTTGATATTCCGTTCTTTTTATATCGTGATATTATGAAAAAATATCACGATATCCGATATTATCGTGATGATGTCATTTTTCATTCATAAAATGAACACGACAGAAATCACCACTATGTCTTGAGAGCCACGTAAAAAAACCTGATGTATATGTATTATCTCTATATTTAGAACTCTAATGCTAGTGGAAAGCAAATTTCAACGTGGAAATTGTGGACATGAAATTATCATATCATATCATGGCACCGTATGGAAAAAGCCATTTCCACGCACACCTTGGTGGTAAATTTCGCTCAATAAGGTAACCCCCCAAAAGGACACAGCACATGCGTGTTACTAGAGGGGCTACTGGTTTTGATGCCTTCACCTCATTTCTAACTTGGCATTTCTAAGTCGCCATTCATTTCTTATAAGTCGGCATGTTTCACTCGGTCCCTTGTCTGCTAGATCACAAAAAGTCCTTCGTGCAAATCGGCATTTAAAAAAATCACGCTTCGGTATCGGTTTCCTTTGCCGCAGTTGCCTAGAAGCATCAAGTGACAAACCCCACACTTCTCGACTGATGTCTGTGTATTAACAGCACATGGTTGAGTACATCAATACAAGGGACCCTTCTAGCGCTACACGCATGCGCTCTGTCCATTTTGGGGGTCACCTTATTGAACCAACTTAACCATTGCGCATGTACGGCCATTTTCCAATACTCGACTTCAGATCCATCTCAGGCTTCAACTGTTTGTTTTCACTACCTGACTTTGAAGTTGTATGCTCAATAGCAAGTTTGATAGTGGCACAAAACATCAAATAAGATGCAAAAGAGCTAAACATTACAGAACTTTTGTTCAATTTAATTGAAATGCTTCAGGCCCACAATCAGGAATTGGTTTTGGAGATGAAGCCTGAGACGAAGACGGAGTTAAGTACTGG
The DNA here is from genome assembly GCF_054643075.1 of Acanthaster planci. NCBI lineage: Eukaryota > Metazoa > Echinodermata > Asteroidea > Valvatida > Acanthasteridae > Acanthaster > Acanthaster planci. The sequence goes on from NC_141779.1 coordinate 20,584,239, forward strand.
AAAATGGCCTAAGTGTATGTGTGCGGTATGACAATCTCGAGTCCCCAGCGAAAGAGCCAAGAGTAGTAATCCACTGGCGCTGAATGCCACAAACAGTGGTATAATCTTTCAAAACAATGATGGATTTCCTCCGCTTTTGACAACTGAAAAAATGTTAGCAACTCCCAGCAGCTTGGTCTTTTGTTCTGAATACGGTCTTCTGTTATAAGGCTCAGCTCTTTTGTCCGGCTTCGAGTATAAAGCCCATGTGCCCGAAACAGGGCACCCCTGCATGAAATGCTTAATCCCAAATGAGCTGCATTTAATCCAGTTTTATTCAACTGCGCGCAACTTGGCCATTTAATAAAATGAAAATTGATAACGCCCACAGTGTAAATCAAGCACTGGCACCTGGATACTAGACAGTCAATTCTGATTGGTCAAGAGTCTGTGTGCACGTTGCTCACCACGCGCACGCCAAGTCTATATAAGGAGATTCTTTTGGACAACTATAAAATAAAATGGATGAGGGTGTTCGGGAAAATGAAAGTAAAATTCCAGAACAAAATCGTTGGAAATCGGTCATATAATGACTTCTTTTGACTCTCTAACTAAAAAAGGTATTTACAAATGGGAATTAATATAAACTAACGTTTCAGACTGGCCAAGCACATATTTATATTCATAAATACCTAAGACAGTTTAGCCATATTATTGGTGGAGAGTCTGTCATGTGACTGGTCTGATACAAGCACATACAGTATTTGTTCCCTTACTCATCGAAACCCTCTTTGCTAGTTGGAGTATGTTAAATTTCAAAGAGGAATCACTCCCAGAGCACGTCTTCTTGTACTACAAACTACATGTACATATACATGTATAAGTATATGTGTATTGTAGCCAAAGAATTTGAAAAAAAATGGATGGCTTTTGTCCCAAACACAAAACTTGAATGTACCTTAAGTTTAGAGAACATGGATGGTCATGGGTGGTTGTCGCTTGTAATTAAAGGTAAACAGATATTGAAAACATTTAGTTCACAAGTAACAATAAATATGTACCGTTTCAAAAACATTAATTACCCCATTACTCGTGACCCCCAAGTGAATAAAAAGATTCTGCGTTTCCCCGCCGACAACAAATCCCCTTTTGGTCATTCGCATTCCCAGGCTGAACACGGTCTATTGCAAGCATGCGATACTGCATGTACTGTGTGCAATCGTAGTACACTTATACTGTACATGTTGGTGTTCTGCCGATGACGTCATCAAATCGGCCTGGGAGTGTGAACGGCCAAACAGGGAATTTTTGTGGGCGGGGAAACTCAGGATCTTTCATTCATTTGGGGGTCATGATTAATGGGTAAACATTGAATTATGATGTTTTTAGAATGGTTAAGTATTTGTAGTTATTTTGAAGTACTTCACGTGAGCTCAATGTTTTCAATTTCTGTGAACCTTTAACATCCTGAAAGTGTGGGATATATTAAGTGGAAAAACGTGCCTGCAAATTTGGTGACAGATTGATGTACTGTTTTATTGTACAGATCGGATAGGGACACTCTGAGCTTGCCACCCATGAAACACTTCAAAGATCAACAGTAACAGCATTGAGGCTGAAGTGAAGACAGACACACTTGTCAACATTATTACTTCCATATATCAGGATGCCAAGCCTAGCACAAAGATATTTGTTTTTATACAACACCTGATTAAACCTCTCTCATCTGATTGGTGAGTGGCTGATCACATGACTTGAATTATTTGTCACTTTGCATGGCATGCGTCCCCACCACAAAATCTGTGCATTGGAACCCACATACCAGTATTGTAGGTCTTTTCAGTGACATGATGAATGCATGCTACACAGATGGCTTTGTAATGCAGGAAATTTCTGAACTTGTAACTGATAACCCACTCTGCAAACACACAGAATTATATGTTTACTGTCAAATGTTGATAAGTTGCTGTCCATACATGTATTCTTACAAATGGGTCATTAGGGAGACATTTTGTGGTAAATTTTTCGACCTTAAGGAGACATTGGTCATTATGGAGACATTTCAATGTCTCCCTAATGCCCGGGCTACCAGAAGGAGGCCGAATTTTACTGTCCAGATTTTGAAAGATGATAGATTAGGGTCTAAATTGAAAACACAAGAGTTTGGTTCAGATCAGATTAGGGAATATTGAATTATGGGACAGTAAAGTTTGTGCACGTTCTTATGGGAATGTCTCCCAAGTGACCACGGTATTATTATAATTATTTACTTCTGGTAATGACACCAAAGATTCCTCAAAAGTGCCCTGGGCACTGTAGCTTGCAAGCCTGAAGAAACCTGTAGAGAGGAGACAGCGGGCAGAAGTAACAGTTTTAGAGGTGGGAAGAAAACCCTAGAAGAATATTCTGGGTAAAACCTATGGAATTGCGTAGGGACTGAAAAACCCAATCTACATGTGAACCAAGCCAGGAATTGAACCCGGACCGCAGCGGTAGAAGGCGAGGAAAGAATGTCTATGCCAACCTGACTACCCTAGAAGAATGAACATTGAAAAAGCATGAAATGAATCAGAATCAACAGAAAACTGGGGGAAAATAGAGAGGATGTTAATTATCTGCCTTGAGCAGAAGCACCCCCTCGTTGGTTGAAAAGAGCCATGTTGGTTGGGAGTGTTAACTTTGTTGGTACCGATGTAACTGCAGCGCTTTTGTTTTGTAGTCGTTTGTGAACCAGCGATGTGCAGTTGTTAAAAAAGGAGCCTCCATTGCTAGGAAAATTGCACCCTCTCTTGGTCCAGCTCGGGGCCCATTTATCAGACGACGAAGACTTATTCAGGTGTTGCCTAAAACAAATAACCAATGTTTCTCATTGTGCAATGGAAATGTTTCATTCTTCATTGGGTAGCCCTATGATGTAGACCAATTCCATCTGTCAATCAGTGAATCTGTTCTCTGAGTTGCACTCATTACGTGTAACTACGTGCTGTTTCCACTCTGTGGGCAGATCCAGTGATTTGAGGAAGCCATAAAAAGATAACCATGGCAAGACCATGTTTCGTTTAACATCAGATGAAAAGCTTGATTTTTACGGAAAGTCGTGAGGGAATTTACTTCATATATTTTCATTTTGCACATACCAGATCTAAGTTGAAATTTATGTGTCAAGAACAGTCAGCTGACCTCTGAGGTCGCATAAATAACTGTTATTTATGCATTTGTAACTGTGATTTTTCCACACCACTTGCAGTAACATTTGTTATGCATGTGTTAATCTCTTCATCAATATGGCCCCTTCATCATGTGTACATGGTTATCTCATGGTTGCAGTGTGAATTGTGCCAATTCCCAGTTCTGCCTGACTAGCAAATTAGGTCGGTTCCCGACTGAAATTTCATACTTATCTCTCCAGTCTATTCTACTCATTAAGTCATAAATTAGTTAAAGTGCATGTTTTTTTCTTGGGAAGGACATGCAACAAGGCGATCATGCTATTTGTCGTTAACTAATTTAAAACTCGGAACTAATTTTTATTGCGTACCGATGGGTGCTCGGTAGAAGTGATTTGTCAAATACATGTACAGTTCGCTACCAAGAGGTTAACAAAGAGAGGCCTTTTTTTAAGTTTACAGTTGACAATAGCATGACCGCATTGCTGTGTTGTGTATTTAAACATATGTTAATAGATTAGGAAATTTTAAATAGATTTGGACATCCAGTATGCAACCAAAGAAAGGATTGATTAAAAGGGCTACTTAAAATATACTTATGAATCTTCGTTTCTGACAGACATTTGGAATAACTCAAGTTCCCTGCACACAGCAGGCAAATAGAAGTTGTCAACCAATCCCACAATGCACTATGAAAAATGGCCTCCTTTGGCAACTTCTTAGTGGCGCACTGTATTGTGAATCACCTGTATCACTGTATTCTTAGCCTAGTATAATGAAATTTGTCTCCAGCTATATGGAGAGTAATTCTAAAGCTGATTTTAAATGTATAGTTTGTACTACGCAGGAATCATAAGGAATTTAATGAGAGATTTTAAGACACTTGATGGCGGCAGACAAACCGGTCCCTTTTACCCGTTCTGGGCATGCATGTGTAGTGATGAGCAAGCGCACGACATTGGAAAAGGACCAGTTTGTCTGCTGCCACCAAGTGTCTTAAAGTCACCTCATGTTCTTAAGTCTCCCATTGATGTCTTTTATCCTTTGACACCTTCAGAAATAGTGCTTTTATACTTCACTGTTAGTACAGTAGTCAAGATAAATGTGTTCATTTGCGTTATAGTTGTACATGTGTGTCTTCTTGCTGTATATTTATAAACATAGTGTTGTGCTTAGATGTATGAAAATCAGCTATTCTAATGACTTCAAACTTTTGGCACTTTTAGCTGTAAAGAACATTTTTTTTAAAAGCATGAACAACTATGAACATGGATATGCATTCAATCAAAAGCTGTAGACACAACTTTGCATGGAATTTCAATCAAACTAATGTGCAGAGTACTACTAGTACAATGGGTTTGCCTCGGTCTTTCAGACGGTGTACCTCATTCAAAAGTACAGGCATCCCCTCATGGCAAAGACTGATAGTTGAATCCCATTGTCTCTGTTGGCGCAAGTGAAGGTGCTATGGTGAAATTTGTGCAGATTCCAATGAAAATGGGCCAGCAGAATCAGTGCCACACTACTCTTCCTACATGGGGTTGATAACTTTTTTTTAAAAGCATGAACAACTATGAACATGGATATGCATTCAATCAAAAGCTGTAGACACAACTTTGCATGGAATTTCAATCAAACTAATGTGCAGAGTACTACTAGTACAATGGGTTTGCCTCGGTCTTTCAGACGGTGTACCTCATTCAAAAGTACAGGCATCCCCTCATGGCAAAGACTGATAGTTGAATCCCATTGTCTCTGTTGGCGCAAGTGAAGGTGCTATGGTGAAATTTGTGCAGATTCCAATGAAAATGGGCCAGCAGAATCAGTGCCACACTACTCTTCCTACATGGGGTTGATAACTTTTTCCCTTAAGCAGGACTTAAGGGTCATCACAACTGCAATCCTGTGACTAATCCTTTCCATCCCGTCCAGGTCCGTTAGATTTACATGTTCCTTTTTTCTTATGTGTTTCATGCTTTTTCACAGAAAAAAAACCTGCAGGCCACAATCAGGTACAGAAAACCAGTATCTCAGCACACCTTTAAAAAAGTACAGTCAACTCTCGATGTATAGAGAGCTTTCAAAAATACTTATGTAATTAGCGACACTTTATCTCACTCTCTTGAGTATTCCTGTATGTGTGGGCGCCATAGGTGCAATAAGAAAACTAGCTGGGCCTGCAGGACCTCTTAGGAAGCCTGGAGAGAACTGGCATGGACTGCGTCCTGTCTCCGCTTCCAGCCAGCTCATGCCCCCTCCCCCATGCACAAGGTTCTTGTTCTAACACGACAACGTGACTGGTCCCTGCAACCTTGTATTAACGAGAGTTGACTCTACATGTACATGATGTCTCTTTGACAAACCCAGGGCATTATTTTCAGTGAATTCGGGCATTTCACAGTAGTGCGCTTCCACGAGTTTGCAACACCTGGGCCAATCACAGTGCACGAAATCTGTTGACCCAATGCATGTTTGGAGAGGGTCGACAAATTTCGCGCATTGTGATTGGCCAAAGCATTTCAAACTCTTGGAGGCGCACTGTTGTGAATCGCCCATATTGTATCATGTTTTCTGTCAGTGAAACTGGTGGTATTAGGGTTTTAGTAACCAAATAAAATGACAAAACGGGCATTTAGAAAAGTTAGATCAATACATGTACCTACCCTCAACAGCATGTAGTGTGTCTCTCGCCGAAAGCTTTAAAATGATGTAGTCATTAAAAGTAGTCCTGAAATCATCTCTTTTATTTGTATATATGCAGACAATTGAATATGCATCTATTTATCAATCAGCATTGTTGCCCAGCATTATTTTTGTAATATACCCGAAGCTTTTTGCCAAACATTTAACTTTTGTACAACTGCTAATTTATTTACCATTGTAGTTACAATAAAGAATGTTATGAATATTCATAGCACGCCACCTCCATTAAATTAGCTCAGGTTGTGATGAGAACTGGTACATGTTGACAATTTTGTTGTAATATTGAGTAAAGCTACTCGGAATTAGCTAATAAAGAACCCCGGAATATTCATGTGCTGGGAATAAAGATTGATGTGTATCGTTAACTGTTATGTCAGATGTCATATGCGTTCAGGTGAGACACTTTGATTTCATGAAAGTGCTGAAATGGGTGAAAAAGAAAGGAGTTACATTATTTCACTCTGATTCATAAGAAAATGGTAGCACTGTCAAAATGTAAGTCTGTTTTAGTAATAAATGTTAGCAATTTTTTTTATGTTTAAAACCTAATGTGAGAGTCGTAAGAAATATACTTCAAATATACCCTGTTTAGCTCATCTCTGGATATTCAGATAAATAGTTTGTAGGTACCAAAATAGTCTTTTTGCAATACTCTTCACAGGAAAGCCTTCAGATTCCCAATAGCCCTGTTGTCAAAACACTGAAATACTCCTACAAAAATCAACAAGTACTACCTGTCTACTTCAGCAGTTAGCCGTCTAGAATTCAAAGTTTGTTACTGGCCCTACAAACAACAAAGCAATGGACATCATATGCCTGACTTTGTTCCTTATTTTAGAAGTTCAACAGAGCAGCCACGTCAGGTTTGATGTATACACGTACTGTTTAGTAGCAAAACTAACTGGTGAATTAAGAATCGTGATATGCATATGTGTGAGTACATGTGCTGGTAATTAACAACAAAACTTTAAGTCTCAACCAAATTCACACCAACACAAATACCTCTCACAGCTGCCTAAAATTAACGAGATACAACCGTACACCAAGGTCATAACACTGCTGTAAAATAGGAAAATTCAGCAAATATCCCCGCTAGCTTCCATGAACATCCTGAGAGGAAATGGGGGGCTCTTAATTGCCCCCCTCCAAAAAAAATGGAAAATTGAAGAGGAAAAAAGTGAAATTAGAATAAGAGAGGGGATAAGAATAAGCCATTTTCTTTAAAAACCTCAAATTTTATGACACCCCCTCCCACAGTTAATTGTTTACCAGTTCTTAGCTGATGAATGCCCCCTCCTAATAAAAATTCCCCTGGCAAAAAAAGTATTTCTCCCACCCCTTGGAAAAAGTCCCAGCAACCCCATGCTAGCTTCAACTTATGTGCCCTGGCCCCAGTGCACTCTATACCCATGGCTTCACTGTTTCAGTGGTGTTAATCCAGTGGAGATTTGGGTCATACAACTGGGAATGAGCCTATCGTCCCATGCCCTTTTTCGATGGAGAGACTTTCCACGGCCGGGTATTCTAGGACTTTGGCCATTCCTTATCCCCTAACTCACTATTGCACCATTATTGCTTCTTATGCTTCTTAAATAAACAGACTTCAAAAACTTACTAACTGATAAATGCTACTCCTATTTCCTCGATCAATTCAGCTTATAGTCCAAGTCTACTTATTCTTTCTACACTTCAACAGTTTATCATTCAACAGCAAATTTAATGTGCAATGCCTGTTTCATGAATGCGTATATATACTCAAAGGAACTGCACCATGCAAAGGCCCCTTTATTAGTGGCAATTGGATGTGCACACTTGAACAGGTTGGATTGAAACTTGATGTGTCACATGTCAACAACACCCTTATGTAAACCTGGAATCTCTGTTATTTAGTAGGACATCTCACCTTTTGCCAAGGAACTGTGAATTAGCTAAGCATGATTTGACTCTTAATTGTGGCCGACCTGGAATTGATTTCTGATCATAGGTTGCAAGCTATCCCACTTCAGTGAGCAGGTATCCACAGCAACATATATGGGAAAAGGGATGCAGCAATAAGGTGGTGCCTTCTCTAGTCGCACCAGTTACTATCCACCAGCCATGGTCAACACTTTCGGACACAACACCAGTGTCATCAAACCTGTAGAAATCAAGTGCCGATAGAGGATGATTCGAGCTGATGGGTGGGAACCTATCGAGCTACCTCAGTTTTTTTTTCAGCAGATTTTAGGGTCATCTCAGAGATTACTTTTTACACTTGATTAAGAGTAACCCCAAGAGCTACTCGAGCAACCTCAAATGCACACTTGATGGTAACATCAAAGATTAACTGCTTGACTTGAGAGTAGCATGAAGGATTACTTGGCAGTTACAGCGCATCCATGGATGGTCTTGATTGTCTTGATGATCAAGAGGCAAGCGAGTGGAGCAAGGAGACTGACCGCTTGACTAGTTGGGGCTTACACTCTTTGGAGAGGAGCAGTGAGAGTCGGCTGAGGAACCCCAGGTGTTACTGGGTATCTGGAGTATGGGTGTGGTCCTGCTTCTTCTGTTGATCACAGCCAGTGGGATAGCGCCATCCATCTCTGCATTCCAAGGCACATGTAAATGTGAATCAAACAGTGGTGAGTCACTAACTCTACAAAATCCTACAGAATGCTAATGTGAACGAGCTAATTTAAGCTGATCCTAAAATGTGAGTGAAACCTTTCGAAAAAGCATTGTCATCTCCTATATTTACGGTTGTAGATAATGTGCAGTAAAAATAACTTGTTGGCTCCATACAAAAAACTACATCTGCATAATTCAAAACTTGTTCGTGAATGTACTACAGGTATTGCATCATTACTCATCATGATGGGAACGGGTACCGACAAGTTTTATTTTGGGATGTTCATATTAAGAAGGATCATTGCTCTTTTTCTAACCTTTTTCAATTGATGATGACCCTTGGACGCCATTTCGCTTCTCCATGGGCTCTGGAGAAGGGGCTGGCACCATGTACTTGGAGCTGACCCTCTTGCGCCGTCTCTGTGTCGCAAAGACATAAACGTTTAGTGACAATTACGCTGGTTTGTCTTATGTTTGATCTGAGCTTGTTTCTGCAGAGTCATGGCCAGGCACATATTTGTCTCGCCTGTAATAAAATGTGACTGATGCTTTATAATTCTCTGCTGTAGATCCATGAGAAACGGTTGGCTAGGCCTATATGCCCCTTGAGTGTATTCCAGAGTTCTCCTTATCCACTGTCAAGGAAATGACATTTTTACAGCAAAATTCTATTCTCAGAATAAAAACCGCTGCGCTGAGACTTCTTTTAAGCCTCATGAAAGTTAAATACTTTGAAAAATGATTTGTTGGTGATGTCTGTGGAGCAAGGTCTTCAGGATTTCTCAAACAAACGGAAGCCTCCAACTTTCTCAAATGCAAAACCAACTGCCTTCCATTCAAATAAGGAGTTGACCTCGTTAAACAAACTGGACCGTTTGAGACCCTCAGATTCTGATTTAATACCGTCCCTCACCCTGACGGTACTCCTCCAATGGCTCACAGCAACCCTTGCCAGCTCTATCTGCCTCTCCTTGGTCTGTTGATGCCGCTTGTAGTGGATCTCTAGACGGTTGATGATGCAGCCCACCAGGAAACCACCGGCTACCAAGATAAAGACTCCTGGTGGCGCAAAGTGAGTAAGGGTTGTTTCAAAAAGAGTTCAGTTACCATTGCTTTGGTTCGAGTATGTTTGTCGCGTGTTTGTGGTTTGACATTTATAGATAAAGCGATATCATTTTTAAACAAAAACATTCGCATGTGAAAGGTTATTGGACTGCTGCTTTTATACTTTTGTTGTCTTCCTTCCACTTCCACTCTCTTAAATGTTGACGAACAAAAGTAGAAATTCTTATGATAGTAAAGTAATATTTTTTAAGAAGCTGCATGTCTATGCATTTTGACAGGTATTCTCAGACGGCATCCTCTCTTGTATTAATGCTCATGTTTGTAAGTAAGACCTTTTAAAATTTCTGCTTAGTACTGAATAATCTGTCTAATGCTGCATTATCCACTGTCTTATTTGACTTACCTCCCATGCTAGATAGACCCAATGTTGTTGGCTGAACAGATTTCACTCCACACTGCTTTGATGTAATCCATTTGATGTCCAGTTCACCGATCTTCCCCTTCTCGTGCAGTTCCAGGATTCGCAGAGAGATCTGTGCCATCAAATTGTAAAGTCAAAACACACTGCACTTCGTTTGCTAGAGACTACACACAATGTCATCTCTCTCAAAGAAATGACTTGAGTCTTCAATCGTCATTACCATGCACGTGCCTAGCAAAAATGGCTGGCAAAGAGGGAAATGTCGGCGATTTTAAAGGCTGACATGTTTATCTACCAGTACTCGAACACACTTTACTTTTGTGATCCTTCTCTAATGTTTTGAATGCAAACGGATCCTTCAACCCGTCTCTAAAATGTCATTTTATTTTCATGTAAATACATCCTTCCCCCATCCTGCGTAAACTAACTAAAACACGTAACTGCATGTCGTAAGAACGAAAGACAATTTCCCAGCCCATTACCTTCTGCGTCCACAGACTTCCCTTTTGAAGGCCGATGCCAAAGCCCGATCGTCCAAAGAGTTCGCCCACCGTGATCAGTCCGCAGTCACGAGACACTTCGAAGTCGAGCATAGCAGAGTCGTAAATAAAAGCATCGAGTTTGCTGGAGGGGAGAAAGGGGGATATTTTTTTCAAAATAAAAAAAAAATTCGCAAAATCGAGTAGAAGAAATTACAACCTAAAGTCAAAAAGTTGAGTGAGCCCTAAAATATGCACCAAAATTAAATGCATTCTACAATATTGGCTGTAGTCTGTGACTCTGCAAAACCTTTAATTGACATTGGCTGGCACCAGCATAGTTTCGTACCCACTTTTCAGGTCCTCAATTGCATTGTCAGCCTCCTTGTAATTATAAGTTTGCATGAAGCGATACATTGAGGATAGCTCCACCTGTCGACGGAAGTACATCTCCACTGAACTCTTGCTGACGGTGGCGTAGGTGAATGCTGGCGATGGATTCCTCATCTACAGACCAAAATCAATAAAGGCCGTTTTTTTTAATCGAGTGCGGTTTTCAAGTCAGTGTTTAAAAATATCAGTTCCTTTATTAAACAACGACGAGTCAAATTTATTACTAACAATTTTCTCGATGTTATGCATAAGTTTGTCCGCACGTTAGTTAGTTTCTACGGATTCAATTACAGAAATGTAATTCTTCGTGAAAGGGCATTACTACCTTCATCCCTGTCGAAGGCAACTGTGCCCACTTGTCTACATCCAAAGTATAACAGACCTAAACAAACAGGCATGTTAACACAGTAGCGAACAAAATTCATTTGACATAAGGAAATGCAGATCGATTTCACGTTACTGACATGCACTATTTGTATTTAGCACAGGCGGACCTTTGCATCATTAATTCCACTGATACGAGCATGAGGCTTGTCCAGCACAAGGTAAGCGGCCAGGTTAGCCGTGTAGGATGCCACCATGATCATTGCGAAACCTGCCCAGACCACTCCCAGTACGCGAGCACCAAAGCTCCTGGGTGTTCCTGCGGAGAGAGTGAAAGGACAGTGATGATGGTGGGTGAGATAGTTGATGAAGGGGACACCAAACGGCGATGCTACAAAAATATCTGAGAACGGAGGTAACCTCTGCCACTAATGGAAATTAATGACGAATAAACATGTTTACATTATTAATGCATCTAGTTGATGGCTTAAGTAGACACGTGATGCCTCTGCAGTACCAACCACGGAAATTGAGACTGAGCTTTTAGAAGGCGTTCCAACAGTGTGCATCACCCCCTTCACTTCCATGTTGTTTTGTGTTTTGTGGACAATTTATAAATGTACAAATAAAGTATAATTATGTACATATGACACAATTATGGAATGTGTATTATTAGTGATTTGCAGAAATAATTCACAGTTAACTTTTCTTCTTTAAGTAGATTCAGTGATTTAATGGATGACACGGCCTACTTTCGCCAACTCCACTGTTCAAGAGCACCGACCAGGAGAACCACAGAGCCTGGGAGAGATTCAAGGCGTCCGTCTCTGAGCCGTTGCGCGGATGTGAGAACGGACTGAACCGGTCCAAGAGATAGATGACAACAGCGATGACGTGGATGCAGACGCCAATCAGAAGCCAAAGGGAGATTTGGAATGGCCGCATGAAGGACAGAAGGTTAGTGCTTGCGTCAGCCTTTTGGGAAACAAAAAACACATGAGCATTTCATTTCTGTGAAGCAGGATGCTGGAATCTAATGCCAGCGCAAAGAACGGCAGTCTTATTGAAGAGAGACAGCGGCACTTTCAAATTACCTTTCTAACAAAATTAAGACATGCTAGCTCCAAACCTGAAGTAATAATAATCGGAGAGATACAGGGAAAGATATAATGCCGCCTTAATCATAGCGTTCTTAACATGTCGAATTGTTTTTCTCTCTGTTCGTATTTTACTTTACATAATGTTATGTTATCATAACATAGTGCCAGTTACATAATGTTATGTTATCATAACATAGTGCCAGTTACATAATGTTATGTTATCATAACATAAGGCCAGTTATCAAAATTCCAAAGCTGTCTGAGACATCATTCTTTGATTGAACATGAGAAATTTTGAACATGATAGTGCTGCAGAAGGGAACAGATAACTGCTATTACCTTTTTGACCAAGATTGTCAGGCCTTGGTACTTGTAGGGTTTGGAGAAGTCAATGTACCGGGCTCTCTCATTGTTGATGGTCAAGGGAGCCATGATCATGTCTGCCTTGTCGTCTACAAGCTCACCAATCATACCAGTCCAGCGCTTCCTCTCTGTCCCGTTAACCTAAGACGATCAGCGACAAAAGGTTTTTGTTTTTATTTGTTCATTTTTATGCGACAATGGGCTATACTTTTTCTTGGGCATTTTTAATTTCACTTCATAAATTCAGGATTTTCTTGTCTGCTTGATTATCGATCAATCGACTAATTACCTGGCGGCTTAGTTCATCTTATGGACTAGTTTACACTTTTCTCTCTTCTTTTGGGGATTGTTTTTTCCAGCATGATGTTATGAAACTTATTTGTTGAGTTCGAGTCTATCTGTATGGTTTCACCTAATTTTTACACGTCTTGCTCCACCCGCATGTAAACTTGGCCACGCCCAAGAACTGCAGAGCACTTTACCAATTGACGCAAAACGGAACTCACGTGTTCAAAGTTGCCGTAGTTACCGTCGTGTACTTGATGGAGATCGAACGTAAAGTTCAGCTCCTTTGCAAGAACCACGAGGAGATCGATGCAGAATCCATAGCAACATTGCATGCGATCTGCATGGAATAGACCAGACCATAACAATGGATTCTCGTCCAGTAGCAGTGTTCACTGCTAAATAACATAGGGAGCAGAGCTTTCAAAAGGGTAAAGGGCACAAGGCTTCTTTGACGTATAGCTTGGTTTCACTCTTTGGGTAACCTTCACATTTTACAAATATAGGGAAACTTTCAAATGATCAGAAAATAAAATAAATGGCTTGTACTTCTTTGAAGTTTGCATAAAACTGATCAGTTGAGGTCTTTAAGAATGTTTAGGACTGTGAAGTGGTACAGTTTTAACTACTGTCCTTATGCAAAGTTTGGAGAAGGATATATTTATCCAGTTCGATTTTTTTCTTTGGATTTACACCACTAACAACAGACACTTGACGTTCTTTTCAGAACGTCGCCTTTACCTTTCGAACACTTTGTTCGATTTTACTCGCAGACCATAGTGAAAGAGTTGGCTTTGGAGTCCTTGCTACGTAATGTAATATACATTACCTCCCTTGGCAGCCAAGCACGGTAGGGTATCATTCATGCATTTCTTGGTCTCTGGGTCTTGTTCGTCCACGTACACGAAAGGAGAATCTTTCATAATCACAACCTCGAACAACAAACGGAAATATAAAGATAAAATTAAAATTTAACGCTGTTGGTAAGCAAATACAAACGCATGAATTCATCCGACGGTCAGAGACACCACACCCATGCAGTTTGTCACCGCTGAATCTCACTTTGGTTAGACTTGACAAAGCTACTTCTTCAAACTCGCAACAACACTGAAAAGTGATAAGAGTTTTTAAAATTACACTCTCACAATGCACTATCTCTAACGTTAATACAATGTTTGAAATCCTGACATTTAAATAAATTTTGTCAGTTTAAGGAGGCCCGAAGGCATTTGTTAAAAAAAAATCTACGCAGGAAATCCATAAGCAATTCGCACACACTCTAAGGCCACTGTTCTCACGCACCCTCGTGCAGGTTTTTCCTACCCTAAGATGGGTTTGTAGTTCGTATCCCTCTGGTTTATCCCGCGTTCCGCCCGGCCAGATGATCGGAACATGGGTGGTGGTGAGTCGAGTCTCTGACGACCACGCCCCAATGGTTACGGGCTCACCGCTCTGGATGTTGATTAGCTTGTACTTGGCTGACTTGCGGTCTCCGTGTTTGTCGAAATCGATGGCGCCCGTCGCCCCTTGTAGAACCCTGGCATCCACGAGATTTCTGAGTTGAAACAGAAAAGAACCGCAGGTGAATTTTTTGTGTGTCATTCACGATGAGGTTTATTGCCCAAATTCTAGCTTTTTATTGTGCAAGAGTAAGTTACACTGAGAAAGTTTCAACAGTCATCCGATCTCACTACCATTGCTGTGAATGAACGAAGCAAACTGCCACTCTTCAAAGCGTGCCGGTAATACAGTATGATTATAACGGCAACCTGAATAATTTAACAGCTTTCAGCATCATATTATGTGGTGCTGTCTGACTTGCGCAGAGTAACGGACAAAGAAAAGGTTTAGTATTGTGGGTGTCCGTGGTTGGAATCCCAGAAGGTACATTTCTCTCTTTTTCTCACTTTTCAGTTGTTTCCTGTTCAGGAAGACCTTGCTACTCTCTTTTTTTGCGAGAAAACAAAATTTGTTTGTTGCTCTTTAAGCGTCAAATGGAATGATGGCGCTGCTTAGAAGGTATATACTAAGCAATACGAAATTCTTGTAAAGCTTATAATTTTGGAAATATTTGCGTCGCGGCCAAATTCTCAAGAAACATGGAAACTCATCATGTCACTATACATGTCACTTCCTATTCATCTTTTCATCTATTAGCCCCCTATTCCAACCGCATAACCGAGCAATTTTATTTGTAAGCTTCAACTGAGATTTCAACTTAAGCATTGATCTATCACGTAGGGACTAGTGCAAAACATGAACACCGTGAGGACTTGCGTAGTTGGGGGTCCGATTTGCAGCGGAAAAGGCGCTGGTCTTCTGTGCATCTTTACCCTCGTTTAGTTACGCTACTGACCATAAGGCCTCTGTTTTGCAACTTATCCATTATGGAAACTGCACAGTGTCAGTTTAATTCTTTTGGGCAGTGTGACTGGCAACACCGTCTCCGAGTATATACCCGTAGAAGAGCCGACCGCTCGCCCACAGGCTCTCCCCGGACGACAGCCGGCAGCCGGCCGGCGGTGGCATGATACCCTCGTTCTGCACGAAGCTGTGGATGCCCTTGGCGATGACCCGCACGGCGTCCTGGATGTGGGACTTGGTGTCTGTGCCTTGCTCCAGGTACATGCCCAGAGTACCCTCTGGCGCCTCGGCCAAGGCCTCGCCCGTGATGCCTTGCTCGGTGACGACCCAGGCGTAGCCAGCACCGGTCATGTTCAGACGTTGCGCATCTTGGAAGATAGTGGTGGCGTCTTTCTCACTGAGAAAAAAAGGAAAAAGATACACGTTCAATTGTGCATATACTGAGTGACCATTTCTACGACCGGCTTGCCTTTTCAGCTAAGCCGAAATTTCGTTAAAACTGCCTATTAAACGTGATTTTCATTCACTTTCTACGGAATAAAGAGTCTTAACTAATGCGTTTAACGTTCATTTTTCGCAAAGAAAGAATCAACATGTAAACACATACATAATGCTATCATGCATTGCATTTTGTACACTTTGTAATATTTTTTTCCAGAAAGACATTAAGTTTTGGTTATAATTACTTCATGAATACGAAATTTAATAGATCGATTGATGAAATTGTAAGCAATGATAAATGATTCATACAGTACGCTACAATTGAAAATGGCCAAAATATACACAAGAAATATGTTATTCTCAGATACTAAACTGACCGTGGCACATTGTAACGTCTTACCTCGCATACAGCAATAAGACTCTTGATCGGCATTTTCTCACTTCGAGCAAGGTATCTGTCAGGTTGCTGGCTCGTGGCTTGTACGCAATAGATTGTTCAATCTGACGATTAGGCCCCCAAAACAGTGAAAAATCAAACAATTGCTGAAAAAGAGAGGCTGAAAATACCAATAAATTATCTTTTTCAATTCTTTGAAGTCAAATGACAGACAATTTACTCACCTTTACACAGACAATGAAAAACAAAATTTTGCTTTCATTTATAGTTATAACTATGGTTATCCCAAAAGGTGATCAGAATAGAGAAATGCAAAGCATGCACGAGCGAGTTGGCCTGTAACCCGACGATACCACACCTTGAAACGGGCGGATCCTTCGAGACGTTTCCGGAGGGTGCTGAGGATGGCTCGTCCGTCCTGATCGCTGCTGGTGATCGTCACTACACTGTTCCACTCGAAATGGTCGACCAGGTCAGCCCAGACATTGGCCTGCTGGGAGTACGGGGGCACGGTACGCAGGTAGGACTTGTGGATGTGCTGCCGCATTGAGAGAGGTTAACAGCAGGTAAAGACAATGGTACTAAGTTGGCACCGGGCTAACAGTTGGCCACTTGTTTGAGGGGGGCGGAAATCAGCGTGGTCATAGTATCAAATTTAAAGTAAGCCCGATGCTGCCATTGTCTCCTCCAACTTCATGCAGACAAGGATGAGCAAGGTTGGAGTGGGGGACCCCCGCCAGTTTCATCTTTCAGACAATTACAAGGGCACGCCTTGTAACTTTGGATTCAAACCCAGTGACCCGTTTGTACCTTTTTTGTTCTTCAATAGAAGGACTTACAATTTTAATACATGTATTTTGTAAGCATTTTAGTTTGATTAATATGTTTGGAGTGGGATTGATCCAAGATAAAAGACCAAAAGGCAACGAGAAAAAAACACTAGTTTATAATTTTTTGGGAATGTTTTCTGATTTTCATTTCTTGTCTAACAGTTTAACAGAGCTATCAAGGTTAAGAAATCAATGAATGGCAATTGGGAATGCTGATGAACAGGGCAGTTGAAGCCCACACTATACCAAACTTGATCAAATTCATGAAGAAAAAGTAACAGAAAACGTATACATTAACTGAATTCCACTGAAGGTACAGGTGAACGCTGAGATACAACGATTGCAAGTTTCATACGCCTAGCTGTATTGTATAAATGGCGTAAGATCAGCCAGTTTTATTAGTTAGAGCTACAGGTCTGGTTCTCTGACTTAAAATTTTATGTGCATGAAGCAATCTGCTTTCCAAGCCAAGCATATAGCTATAATGGCTGAAGATGTTGGTATCGATAAGCCTTAGCCCTTGGGCATTACAGTCCTTTAAACTGATTTCCTAATGCACCAGGTCGAGAGATATTCCCTCGCATACGCAGTTGTCACTGAGTCTTACTGCTTTGCCAAGGACCGGTGTACTACAAAGAGAGACAACGTATTTCTGCTTTCTTTCTTTTTCTTTCTCTCTACTTTTTGCACAAAAAAAGACTAACTGCAGAAAAGCATAGACACTGTGTATGTCGTACAGAGAGAAAGAAACGAATTTCAGGAGATCAAACAGTATCCTGAGTCTTATCTCGGTCGTCTTCGTTCTCTAGCTGCGACCTACGGCCCACTTGTTCACACACTGCCCGTTTTGTTGGCGCGGTGCTTTACAGTATTTAGTTATGGCATTACTTTCTCAGCCTGATACTTTTGTGTTTGTTCTCTCTGAATCTGGTGGTTGCTTAACGAAAAATAAAGCTCGATGAAAAAGGATTCACTGCACCTAAATGACCCTCAGATTTGAGTTTTCCTCAAAGCGCAATATTCTTCTTGTTCTAACTGGGTTTTAAACTCACAAAATAAAGCTAGGTGAGTTTAACTGTATTCATTATTTCACCTGTAGCCTAAATTCCTGGATTCTTATATCTCAGTTTTTCAACTTATTATCTATGGAGCTGTTTCAATCCTATCTTTTGCCAAAGTTTGTCTAATATTCAATGGAAACTCACTTCATAAAGAGTGCCGGGTTTATAGGACAGTATTATGCCCCAACAACACTATTTTTTATGAGATTAGGCGAATATATGCAAATACATGCAAATTCAGGCAAACTAAGAACGTCGATGTTTGAGAGCGTGGCCATTTATTCTGTCAACAATTATGCAGGCCGGTTGTTCGCGAAGGAGGAGGTCATTTTGTCATATTCACGATTTTAAGCCTTCTTCAGCAAAAGTCATGATCAAGCATTTCAAGATGTAGTTTTGCGTTGGGGAGATATTAATTCAAATAACGGGTTTTGCCCTTACCCAACGTATATATTGATAAACACTGTATGCTCAGTGCTCGAGCAAGAGCTTGCGAAAAAATGCACAAGCTTACTCGGGTGGGACTCGAACCCACGACCTCCTGCTGACTATTGCAGACGTCTTAACCACTCGACCACCATGATCAAGCACTTCTCGTATTCAGCACTTGTGAAGCGGAGTCCAGTTACAGTAGATTTTCAAATATTTCTTTAATTAATTTTATCACATTTCCTGCACTTTCAATCAGCTTGTCTCCCCCGCTCCCAAGAATGGATATGTCTCGTCTAAAAGATGGCGATTTTGTGCAAAGCTTCCCGCCCGGAAAAAAATCCTGGACCCGTCCCTGTGATTATCATTTTTGAAGTTTTGAGGAAAGTACTATATTATGTTCAAATATCTATCACTTTTCCTGGTTATCTCCGAATCTGAGGTCAATTTTTCACACCCCAATCAATGAATTAGCTGTGTCGAATTGAAGGGATTCCACTTTGCAATAAATCTCAAGGGAACTGTAATCATCTCATCTTTCACTGGTGAAAAAGAATTTCTCGTTCTTGAACTAACTCGTAAGTTTGTAGGACTAGTCGTTACACGAGGTTATTTAAAAAAAAACCCTATGAGTATACATGCGTGCATATGGATGTGAAAATGTACATTACTTACAGTGAGCACATGGGATAACATAACCACACGAAGCTGCCACCCTGTTTTTTGAGCCGCATGCGTAACCCGTATGCGTACAATTCCTAATGGTCCCGAATGATATGAATTGCATTGAACTGTATTGAATTAAATATTGAAATGACACTTCCTTTTGTTCTAGTCAGTGTGTTACCCAAACTGCGGCCTGAATAACGTATTCATAATTATTGCAGCACGCATGATCACACATGCAAGCCAACGATAGATCTAGAGATAGCGATTATACCCCATGTTTCCTCGGGCTACACGGGGTGACGCGTCCCGGATGAGAAAGATGAGAGGAACCCAAGAATAGAGATGAGAAGACGGGATGAAGGATGCCAAGAAGACAGCGGGAATAGGAAATGAGGATGCGAGCAATCCACTGTGAGAGAACGCATCTCTCCCCGTAAATGGATTTGCTGTGTATTTTCTTGTGCGTTCGATGAAGCCGGATGCAGCCGTGGTTGAAGCAATGTCAACACACGGAGAAGGGTGGCGGCTGCCAAGATGTCGCCTGCGTAAACTATCGACCCGAGTAGCATTTACAAATTTCTGATTTGTTTTCTGACTTTTCCCGCATTGAAAGGCTCTTGATGAACTCGTTATTTCCACGGTCCATGCGTATTTGTTTCACACGCTGAAAAACGGTATACAAAATGTCGTCTGGCATGTGATTGAAAATGTCTTGACGCACAGTGTCTGTGATATGTGCAGACGCTCCTGAGAATGTGACATTATTTTTTATCTTGTTATACTCCTTGAAAGGAGTGTGTTTTTAAAATTGTTTATTTCTTTCACAATCCTGTGAATTTCCTCAACCTATTGTGTGAAAATATTCTGTGGTACTAAACTTGATCAAGCTCTGTAAGACCACATGCATGAGGCAGAAAACGTCTTTCCAGTCCACGCTTTTCGACGACACTTAATTTAGGGATACTATAAATCACGGTATTCAACAAACAGAGTATAGTGTCTCCTGGTTTAAATTTAAATTGCCCTTGATTAAAAATGATCTTTCTAGAAGAAGGTATTAGGCATGCAATCTTGTAGGCCAATATTGTAACAATTTTCCTAGAGATTAGCCTTCAAAAATGACGTCAGCACCTGCAGTGTGTAATCAACAATATACAATCATTAGTTTACAAAATTTATTTTCTTTTCTTTTCTTTTTTCTTTTTTGCTGTATACCGTTAAGCTTACCTTGTCTGAAAATATACACTCCCTCGCCGATATGCCAATCACAGGAATGCCGTAAAAGCCACACGTGTACGATACGGACACTGAAGACATGTACAGTTCCGGAGAATGTCCGGAAATGACTGCGTAAACCTGAGGTAAATAATACAGCGGGAAAAGAATCAGTTTGTGATGCATGGACAATGGAGGTGACACCGTGGAGAAATCACGGCGACCTTAATTTGTGATTCAGCCTTCCGGCCTGTATAAACGTGCCTCAGAATGTCTGTTCATACATTTCTCCTTGCGCTATATGAGCTGTGATTTTTGTTTTGTTGCTTTTGTTTTGTTGAGATTTCACACAACAGAAATGTTGTTGTTTGTAGGACTGTATGAACGATAATATGCTTGTGGCAATAATCTGCCTCTGTATTGTAATGCGGGCTGGTGCACTGTCTGCCTCTCCGAAAGGGTTAAAATTTCAATTCATTGTTGAGGTCAATGCATGTATTTGTCAAGTTCCTGTAGAAACTGTCTACCTGGTTGGGGATAATCTTCACACAGACTCGAATGGCCGACTCGATAGGGTTGTTGGTCATAACGATGGAGGTGACATTGAGCTGGTAGTTGCCCGGTAGGATGAGGCTGTTGTCGTTGACCTCACGCACGGCCGCCTGCAGGGTCTCGATGTCTTCCTCCGTGCTGAGCATGGCCCCGATGCGGATCTCTGAGATGGCTGGGGCAGCGTGCATCACCCGGGCCAAGTGAAGGAGAAGGAGCAAGCAGACGGGGAGGGGGTCGTACCGGTTGGTCTTGCGATGGCGTCGGTGGTGGTACGTGCGGGGTAGTTCAAGCTGGTTGTCTGTGGTCATGGCCATGGTGCACTTGGAGGGATGTTTCGCGAAGGCAGAAGGGTTCCTAAAAATAAAGATAATAAACTAAGTCCGTTCAACAGAATTTGGACAGAGAGGGGATTGTCCGAACCCTTGAGGGGAGACAGACCTTGTGGACGTGCGTGAGCAGTGAAGGGAATGGGACAGCGCTTATAAAAAATAGGATCTATCAGTGGTATCTCCGTTATCTGTATTTCACCTGTTTTTTTTTGGCTCCATTTTTATGGTACAAAGTGTGATATTATCATTTCACTTAAACAATGAAATCGATGAATGACTTTATAAAAACCCCAGCACTCTATCTTCCTTAGCAAATAAAGCAAGCGATTGTCTGCCGTTAAATTTAGGACTCATGCTCTTTGATGTTTCCGTCACTGCTAAATGAAACTTTAAAACACTGGCCAACTGAACAAATGAACATCTAAAATTGCCTCGAAAATCCACGTTAGACCAAAACAATAATGTAGTGGAGCACCGGTTAAAAACGACGATGAATGCAAGACGATGCAAGGTTGTTATGGTAACAGTGATACGAGAATCGTACAGAAGATAACGAGACCACTCACCTATATCATCACATCAGTTAGAATTCAGACCATCTGACTCTCGGCGTGATTTCTCGTGGTTTGAGGAGAATGAAGCCGTTCACAATGCGTAGAACTCTACACGTCAATCCGGCTTGAACGGAAAGCTTTGCCCGAGTGTGCTATAGGTTGTGACGAGATCCCTGAGTGCAGATGGCCGAGCAGGGCATGCGTGCTCAGCATAAAATGTCTCCAAGTTTGATTTCAGGTTGAATGCAGCACTATCGTGCGCGCCTTTGCGGAGCAATCCTCTTCAGTTACGTCCGTGAGGTGCTAGGTCACGGAAGCCAGACTGTTAATTTATCAGCTCGGTGTGTGCGCACATTGATTAAAACAATTAAGCAGGCGAAAATGAAAGTATTTAAGGACGCTTTTCAGAGTATTACTGGTCTGAACTGAAGGAGTCAATTAAAAAGCATAAAGGAAGCTTCTTCCATTTATTTCCCCGTGCATCGTCACCGACAAGCAGATGCACTTATGCACATTATGCGGCAGCACAGCTGATAACGGAGACGACGTAAGTGATGATTCTAAGAATACTGAATAATTAGCATTTCGTTGACGACGCGACTCTCTGGCCACCGCTCTATGATACGATTTACCAACATTAGGCCTAGTACAAAGGTGGTACATAAGATCAGACTACGGTATCCGGCTTTTAATTCATAAGATATAAGGGCAAAATCGCGTCACATGACGGATGTTAAAAACACCCCCCCCCCATTCATTAGAACAGCAAACTTCAACAAAAGTAATATCTATGGATTTATTTCCATTCATCTTTTGAGGACGCCGCATTTTTCTAATTTTGACCTATCTGTGATGTATACAAAACTTAATGGTATAGTTTTTATGTAATAATAGGCTCTAGTTATGGAAGTTTTCTCATTGTTGGCAAAGTGAGTCATGCGGGTTACCTTTCTGTGGTATAGTTCATTACAACCTTGAAGGAGTACCTACCTGTACTCATTGTTCTTTTCTTTTTTGCTCCCTGAAATTTGTAATTCCATTGAGAAAAATTGAGCATGGGATTTTTGCAGGTAAACCCAATATTGGTGGGGTTTTTGTTTCTTTATTTTTAACAAAGCGATCTGATTCTGTGTCACGAGTTTTATCATTATTTCTCTTGAGGTTGAGTACTACATACAGCGTACTAATAAATAATGTGGTTGTTTCTACTAACTCAAACCAAAAGAGGGCGCTGTTACTGACCCATGTGCCGAAAAAAACAGTAGAAGCTCCATCCGCCGCGCCGCGAAATCAGAACTTCGATCATTTTGGGAAAAACGAGTAGGGGCCTACATATCTACACTACACGATATATACCCGTATTAATCCTGCATTGTCGGCCACACCTCACCAACGGCAGGTATGTAGCCAATGTAGATTGTCTGATCCTAAAGGGTGACATTCAGTCGGTTATTTAACCCTATCCGGCATTGTTTGGAGACGTACATGTGCACGTGTGTAAAGCTTAAGTTCAGACTTCAGTTCAGTGGATGTAGGCTTCCCGCCCTAACGTGCACAGTTTTTGGTTCTCTCAAGATGCACTTTTATTCTGAGACCACACTCAGGCCTTTGGAGTGGCAAGTTGATAGGCCTGTGGCTCCCTTGTAATACTGCGAATTAAAATTCCTTTGAAGTCTTTGGCATGGGTTTTCATTCTCTTTTCCCACTTTCTTAAATTAGAAATATGTTTAAACTTGCGGTAAAGTTAGCTTACCCAACTTCTTTATGGGTAATTCCAGAAATTAGGGGTCCAAAAGTGTGACATTTTTCTGTCCCTGTTACATCTGACCTTTGTTATTTAACATGGAAATATCACCGGAATTGTTTTCAAACTATTACTACCAGTATTTGTTTGGCAGGTAATTTGGATTAGGGCCTAATTCATCACTCTTGGAAATTAGATAATAAACATACAACATCATATGTCAGATGTGACAGGGACACAAACAAAAACTGGGCCCCAAATTTCTGGAATTTCCCTTATACATGTTATACTATTACTAGGCGGCTGAATAGGCCTACTCTGCTACTTGTAGCTGGGCCTTACTCATTTCTTTGCTTACTGTCATGATTGTGTCAGCCTTAAGTGATGAGCATCATCAGATGTTCAGATTGTAAGCACAGAGGGCGCTGCACTGCTGTTTACTACTAGAATTTATTTGGTCATATTTTGGGAAGAATTCCGTATGTGGACGCCAGTAATTCATCCCTACAGTGACTTAATAGCCATCAACAAGCAAAACATATCCGGAAAAGTTCAATTTAAGAGGAAAAAACCAAGTCGTTTGCTTAGAAAACAGAATTTTTCAGACCAGTCCCATAGGGCCCAACAGGTGTCAAGTGGCGTCCATATTATATGGAACTCTTTCCCATTTTTCCTTAAAAGACCCCCTTTTTAGTTTTTCACCGGTGGGTGATTCTCTGCCCCTCTTCAAATTTCACCCGCCAACTCTGAAGTTGTAATTTATGGGAGTGACTTTATTGACATACATCCTTTGCATTAAAGCTGTTCCATAGTGTACCATGCTTTGTACATTGTACATGCACCGGAGATGTAGATCTGCAAAGTGTTGTCCATTATTGGATAGCATATTGGCCTTATCTCATCATTGTTCTTGACTGAGCACATTTCTTCTGTGTTCACCATCGTTGACCAATAAAAAAATATTACCAAGGATTTTATGATGTCCCTCATGGCCCAACTGAAAAATGTTGTAGTCCAGTACCGGTATGTCAGTGATTGGAATTGGAAAAGGACTTGTAGGGGCCAACCAGTACAAGACTATGTGAATTTCCCCCTCCCCTTCCACCATAGGGTAGCTGAACAGTTTTATAATATCACCATTTTCAGCATAACTCGTTACGGGTTAGGGTTCAAATCTCTCTAAGACCATACAGAAATTCACAGGGCATCCGTGACATCTTCTCTTCATGTAACCCCTTTTATTAAAGTGGGCATGCCTTTAGGAGACAATTCCACTGCAGTTTTGTGAATTAATCTCCAATGCGCTATACCTTTAAGAATCTTGTTATTTGTCATTTGCCAGTCTGCACACACCTGTGGCAGAGTTCCCTTGAGGACTCAAGGGACTGATTCAGGCAACAGTTGAAAACACCTTGAACACATGTATGTGACTTGTGAGGCATGCCATCACAATCCAACTAGATTTTCAGCACCTATCACTATTGGTATGCATTTGGGCCTCCCTAACCCAGCTTGCACATGGCCCCCACGTCTTGTGAGGTCTCTGTAGAGTTTTCAGAATTTATGTGCACTCACAGTATCATGTGTGTGACGTGATGTGATGTGGCAGTGTCTATTTCTGCCATTTGCAGTATTTCACCAGAGGTGCAGAAATTTAAAGGTCCGCATGGAGCTTGATACACCGGCTAATCTTGAAAGGATCCATCCTGTTTCTATTCTGTATGATAGAGGAAGGTTAAGGTTGAGGGCCACATGTTGCAATTTCTGTTTATCAGTAAATTACTGGTACATGTACATTGTTTGTACCGGGTACATACATGTAAGTATTTCTGATTTTAAAATCAACTAAACTTGTTTCATTAAATGCACATTTACTCTGGTGTAGTTTTTTTCCATGTTCGAGGGGAATTTTAAAAGTTTTTTTAATGATGATGTACAGGCATCTACATGTAGTTACTGTAACTTGGACAATGTGAGACTCTCACTTGAACAGTCTGAAAAAGGGCAAATCAAAAGGTTTGCTCCGTTTTTCCACAGTCTTGTGATTGAGACTTTTAACGGAGGAGCACAGAAAGAAGGGGAATGATTTTAAACGACATTGTGTTAAGAAATTCAAACATTTGAAACAAACAAGCTGACAAAAGAAGGAATGAAAAACTTCAAGAATTAAAGACCTCAGGTTCATTTGACACAACTGTGCACTTTCTATAAATGACAGTACCGGTACATGTCACCATACTGTACATGTACATTGAAGTGCATAGAGATGCAACTTGTAAACTTGCCCTTTTAATGTTGTAATTTCTTCAGACAAATCTTTTCAAAACATCCCTTCATTTTTTTGAGAATGTGAGAGAGGGAGAGCTGAAGTCTGAAATGCTCACTATTGTGGATCAGGCCTACATGTACCTGTGTCAACATGTGAGGATACTTACATGTAGGAAGTTTATTATCAACTATTAGAGTAGACTGCACTTCCAGTTTAGGCCATTCATGTCTAGCTGTCAAATGTAGGACACCCCTACAAATTAAATGATTCACTCTCATCAACTGGAAAAGACTCAGCCCTTGAACAGCTTCAAATGGGCCGCACCACTGCCGTTGTGGGTGTGCAACCACTAACAAAGAAACCTGCACACAGAGGACCTGTTACCCTATTAGTGCTCACAATGGCTGAATGGGTATTAAGGTGCGATATTGTCCAGGGGCAGACACTGATGGGGGTATTCTGCTCTTTAATCGGTTCTGTATTGCTTCACTTTGTCATCCGTACGACCCGAGGAAGGTTTTGCATTGAGATGTCGTCCGGGAGATACCTGACGCCAACCCAATGGTGTGAAAAATGATTATATGCCGCTGCACTTTACGGACACCTTATAAATAGAAAAATTGTACTCGGCGACCTATTCGTTAGTCAGTGTAGTGTAGGATTTTTTTTCAAAGACGGACGTAAACAACATGAGTCGCATTGGAGTTGTAAGGTATGTATATTTTTAGGTTTTAAAAATGATTTGTTCCCAGAATTATATCATGTACGTGCATCAGACGGATTGACTGCATTAGGACTTTGTCAAGCATACATGTACATGTACATTTACACATGTATGGTACAGTGTAGATAGAAACTGATTTTTTCCGTTTCACCAGGATGCCAGACCATGTACATGGACATCAAAACGGAAAGCTCAGCTTGCTCTTTTTAATGCTGGTAACTATTGAAAACAAATTACTTTAAAATTGCCGTAAGGCTCATTTAGCTGGTCTCATCACATGGATGTGCAGGTTCAATACAGCTTCAGTTAAGAACTTGATGTGTGTGTGTGTGTCTTTATTGTATATTTGAGAGTTCAGAGGGGCTTGGCATTCCAGTTGTTGAGGGTTTTCAAACAAGGCTTGGGCCTATGGTTTTCACTCACACAAAATCCAGACATTCACTGCTGGTGTGGTTTCTTTGTTTTGTGTTCTTTTGGTGAGGAGAGGGGAAATTTTGGATACTGGTCTTGCACCGCTTTTGAAAAAAAAAAATCAAACAGGCCAGGTCTTTACTTGGAGTTTCTAAACCAACTACGGCGTCCATTTTTACATGTACATTGTATTTGCCAACTTCCCAACTTTCTTTTCAGTTGAAATAACCAGGAATAGAGTGTTCTGTACACTTTCTAGATTTCTGACACACATTTTGGTCTTTCTTGTTCAGCCTGATCTAGGGTAGGCTACTCCTAGCTACGCACACACACTGAATGCAGGTAGCTTGTTTGTGTAGGGATGTACCATGTACATTGTACACAGTCTGGGTATTGTACAAATTTACAAAGGAGAGCCATATCACAATATTTTGTGCACCCTGATTAATCATCCGTAAACATACCAGTTTTTCCCTGCTGGTGTTTACAGATTTGCTGCCAGGGAGGTCTGGTTGTTTGTTTCTGGGACCTCTACAACCTAAAATGGAGAGGAGCTCTTGGATGGGAATTCATTTCTAAGGGGATGGTGGGGATGGAGTGTCTTTTTTTACTGACTTTTGGCTGGATCTTCAGGCGGGTGTCTGTTCATGTGCCTAGCTGGAAAGTTTTTGTGTTTCGACAAGTGTGCAACTTTTAGCTACATGTACATGTAGGTTCATTTTCATTGAGCAGGCATCCATTAAGACATGCATAGGAGATTGGGGGTTTTGAGTTTTACAAAACTTAAATTAAGCAGGAGAAAATTGCAACTGACAGACTGGGATCCCCATTGGTAATCTCTGCCAACTGAAGCTACATGTAGCTGGTTTGCCGCTCCTTGCCAATAGAAAATAAAAAGAGTAGTAGACAAGGAGTGATTCAGAACCATTTCTTCTGGAAACATGTTTGGGCCTAAAACTGAGCAGTTTCTTTGGAAATAAAGTTTTTGTACATAGCCTTTTTGAGCGGCAAGGCCGAATTTGGGGGTATTCACATTCCTTGGAAAGGACAAGAAAGGAAAAAGTCCCCAAACTGCCAATTTCTCATTTTATGCATCTTAAAAAATTGCCTTTCCCTCCATTCCCCCCCCCCATCCCACCAGGGTTGGCAGGGTTGGGTAGCTTACTGTACAGCGAGGGTTCAGTGTCCTAGATGCCAGAAGTTTGAATCATTCTGCAAGCTAACTGTTTTCATCATTCAGGTGAAGGTTGTTGTGAATTTAGTCTCGGTATCTTAGAAGAGCTGACCTTTCCAACATGAATTGCAATTCAAGTACTTTCCAGAAGAGCAGGTACATGTACGTCCCAGCTTTGGCTTTGATGTTAGTGTTTGGTCAGGTTCTCAAAAAAATAAAACTGAATCAGATCCAGCAGATTTTATCCAGTTTAAAATGAAAGTTTTGAACAAGAACTGTCATTTCAATGTGTTTACGACTTGTGACAAATTCCTACTCACTGGTGTTTAGCCAAATCTGCGTACATGTACATGTGTTTCAGAAGAGTTTTCTCTTTTTTTTGTCAGAGAAGAACTAAAAGTGCACTAAGTCTGACAAAAATGCCAGACTAATGGGTCTGGGTGTCCACTTCTTAGGAAGAGAAACAATTTTGACCATAAGAGATTTTCTAACTGCCCATAACAGGAAGCCACACAAGTCTGCGCTACAGAGTGATGGATGATATTGTAAGGATGCTTCCTAGGGCATTCACACTGAAGGTTCTTGTCTGCTATCTGGTTGCCCTTTTGTAAGCTGGGAGGCCTGGACTGGCATGTAGACAACAAACTCCAATGTTTGGAGATCTCTTGTTTTGGTTACCTTCCAGTGGCAATCCACAAAGTTGTAGTCGAGACCATCACAAGATCAGACATGTATTAAAATATCTTTCGTTGTTCTGATTTTCTTAAGTATTCAAAGAAATAGAATCCTGCAGCATAAATGATACAAAGAGAAATTGTGGAACTTTCTGACATTTGAAGCAAGATATGGGATGGAGAGAACCCCCCCGCCTTTGTGTTGGTCATTGTTTGATCGGAATCTCAGGAATTCTTTACAGACTTCTAGGGGGATGTGTTAGGTAACAATAGTCTAGAGTGTGTATAGGGATTGGACAGGGAAGGGGGGTACCCCTCCGTCCCATATCTTGCCTGGTATACTTTCTGAAGCAAATGGATTTGGAAACAGTTACATGGTAGGCCAACAGAAATAGAAACTCATTGAAGTATTGAGGAGAAAGTTGCATCACAGTTGTACATGTAGCAACCGTTACTACCATCCCTCCCTCCCACTTGGGGCTTGATCTGTTTGCTGAACGCCGCCTTCATAGCCCTCAGTTGTTGACTTGGAGGGCTTTTCCAAGGAATCACTGCTTCTTTACTCAGCCTTCAGTCTCATCAGCTTCTTGAATTGCCTGAGAAAATCCCCAAAATAAACACTTCTGATAAAGCTGCAGTATGCAGGCCCAACAGGCGATGGATTTCCAAGTATGCATCAGCCTGCCAGCAGTAATGTTTCTTCCTCTTGAAGTGAAATTGCAACTGGAAAGGGTACAGGATCCTGCATGGATGACACATTTGTACATTTGATGTGGACCTTGTATGTTTTGGTTTTCCACCGCCCCCAAAATTTGCCTCTTGGAGTGACCATAATGTTTACCTGGTTTAAATTTTTTAATGAAAAGAAGTCTGAGGAATGTAACTTTAATTACATGCAGGTGTAGTAGGGCCTACACATACTGTAAGGTATCCTGGAGGTAGGGTACCGGTTTGCCTACATGTACATATACATTGCTCCTTTCTGTTCTGCTCTCCAGGATACTTTGACCATATGACATCAGCGTCCCAGCACCTGCCCAACATCATTCCCTCACTACCTCCATCTTTTGTCTCCTGTACATATGCACATGTCTATTTCACCTAGATCCACCCCCCTCCCATATTCTCTGCTCATTGTCCATCAAGGCAACATGGTGATAGTACACTCTCTGTTTCACCCTCAAATTTTGACCATCTGCTTGAAAATCAATACACTGGCCCATTGTTAGACAGTACATGTACATGTACATGGTACCAGTTCTTGTAGGATGTATGTACATGTATGTAAATGTAGGGCTTTCATACAGAAATCATGCATTGTGTTTGATCTGTTTAGGCACTATAGACTGGTACATGTGTATACAGTCCTTCTTTGTAAAGAAAAAGGTTGACATTGTTGGTGCTTTGTACATGTACATACATGTAAACTTGATGCAGTGTGCCAGACAATAAACACCCAACATAACTGAAGTACATGTAGAAACAGAACAAACCCAATGAAGCGAAATTGGCTTGCATAGTTTTAGTTTAGTGCGTAATCTTAACAGGTGGTACAGGTAAATTGTACTCAATTACTTCAGTCAGGGTTGTTCTGTATCTTTTATTGTGCTGTTTTGTATTTTTTGCAGTTTTATGGATTTTAATATTTATAACAGATGTACATATTTTACCTACATGTATTTTTATATGTTGTCGGCCAGTGGAAAGCATAAATGTAATAATATATACATTAAACTTGTTTCAGTTGCATGTATACAAGTTACATACAGGTATGTACTGGTACATTGAACATGTATGACCCTGCATCTTCGTTTAGCAAATAAAAATACTCTTGGAGTCTTTGACCTGGCTGACACAGTGACAGGTGATCAGGGCAGGGGGTGTTTGTCTCTCATCCCCCTGCAAATCTTGCACAACATCCCTGGTCCTTCCCTAGCCTGGGGCTGTTTAATCTTCCCCAGTTAATCCTTCAGCTTTGCCCACCTTCAGATCAATAATTCTGCCTTGCCCGGTCATTGATTATGGCTGTATTTGGTACAAATGTACACATATGGTGCTCTGTATTGTACAAACACAGGCATGTATTTTACATGTATCTCAGTGTGGACTGGTACAATACTTTTAATCACCGGTACTCAAAAGTACATGTACAGACTGATAATCAGTGATGTATTGTTTAATTTATTCATGCTGCGGATTTTACTTCAGGTGTTCTGGGTATGCCTACTGCTCATGTTTTTGATTTGAGAACTGCACTGCCTTTTTACAATGTACTGTATATTGGGGGACTTACAAGATGCACATGTGTATGGTAACCATGATGTACCGGTACTTGTACGTGTACATGTAGTTAACATTTTGCTGTCAGATTCTAGTCTTGAAACTACCGTAGTTCAGTGTATGATGTTTGATATTTACTTGTACATGTACTGGTATCTAGGGATCCAGAGAGCCAATGACCTGCCATGGGACACGTTGAAGAAAATAGAAAATACTGTCTATCAGTGAAAGCATGGGTCTGCTTTTGCCTTTTATGTTGGCACTCTGCACTAATTAATGGGAACTATCTGTGCATAGGTCACAAGTATTGGGGATCCATGGTACCGGTTGGAGGAAATACACCTAGGAGTCGTGTGGAGGGGGGTTATGAGAGAGATAAATTGAGGGGACTTTGACATGTTTCTTTCCCTTACTGTTTAAAGCATTAAAAAAAGTTTGGAATACCCCCTTAGATTAGAAAGGCCATAAATGTTACACAGAGAAATACCCTAATTTAATTTTCCCCTGAAAAAATCCCACCCTACGAAGAACTTCTGCATTGTATTTCCAAAACTGAAGATTGTTTACAAGTAAAATGTAGGTACATGTATGATAATGGACATGCACTGTTCAACCGTATCGGTACTTGCACAAAACTGTGAAAGGTCATGGTGTGATCTCAAATCTTTTTGCATGCTTGCATTTTTTTTACTTTCCCGTTGTTTGCAGTTAGAGGTAAAGCTATTGACCTCCTAGTTTCTCTGAGCTTGTGAATGACATGAGCAGTCACTTGGAATCAGAGAGAAAATAGTTGCTACATGTAGTTGGAATTAGTCAGTTTGTAAAATTGACTAGTTTTTTTGTTAGAGCTGAACTTTGCAAGACACCCAGTCATCCATGACTTGTCCCACAGTGGGGGACATCTTTCATCAGGTTAAATGCCTGAATTGGCGGTGTTACTACTGATTGGAAATGGCATTTTGTGGTCTGCAGCAAGCCAGGAATGCATGAACACAGTGGATCCACTTCACAGAACAAGTTTAAACAATCTTTTAATGATTATACTATGGGTCTGAAACTATACATGATGGTAATTTTCA
This sequence comes from Acanthaster planci, assembly GCF_054643075.1. Lineage (NCBI taxonomy): Eukaryota > Metazoa > Echinodermata > Asteroidea > Valvatida > Acanthasteridae > Acanthaster > Acanthaster planci. The sequence continues at coordinate 20,616,321 of NC_141779.1, forward strand.
GGTACTGAAATGCATGCTTGCACTCTTTGATCTGCAACATGTCGACATGTATTATGTCAGATACTTATGTGGATTATTTTATTTACCTCTTACATGCACAGCATAGCAAGGAAGTGTAGGCAGAGGAGAAAGTTGAAGCCAAGCTAAGGCCGAGTTTGGTCAGGAACCGATTTGTCAACTACTGGTTGATCCTTCTTGGTAACCTGTACCCTAAACATGTCCTGGGTACCAGGTAAAAAAGTTGACCAGTTTATTAATTGTCGTTCATTGAAGCTTACCTGTTGAAGAAGGAATGAAGTGATTCATATACTTGTACATGTACCTCGTACATGCTGTCCCAACCTGGGGAAAAAAGATCAGCTTCAGGTTTAGTGCATAATGGGACATTAGATGTCACTTGTGATATTTATTGAAGTGAACATTCCTGTAATTAATTAAAGTGCAAAGCCTATTATGATGGATCCACACCTACATGTCGCAGCTACCATTGTTCTTCAATTCAAACATATAAAATTTTGACATGAAGGACAAGTGTTTTTACAAAGATTTCCAATTCAGATGTACCTTGAAGTTAGCCTTATGTTTTGCACCTTAACAGTGACAATATTATGGCGCAAACTTCAGACATTTTTCTTCATTTCAGTGTTTTAACAGGGAGATTAAATTCCTGACATTCCTCTGCCAAGCCACCAAGTCCAGATGTAGCACCTTGTATCTGTTTTTGGACTTGACATTTGGCAGACCGTCTGAACACAGCCAGACAACCCCCTCCCTCCCCAGGAAATTGGCAACAGATGCAGGTGAAAGCATGGCACTTGACCTGCCAAAATGTGTTTGGGTTGGACTATGGGTGAAATGGAATGAATGAAAGAACATTAGAGGAGGGCATTTATGCATGTGATGTATACATGTACCGGTATAGTAAACCAAGGATACATTCATCGTTTTGTTTGGTTCATGAAGTGAAGCAGCTTTTCATTGTACCCAGTAGGGGAAAGCTTTCACTATGGCTTGTGTTGCTTGTAAGATTTCGGCAAGACCCAATAATTGCAGGTACTTAACTAGTTATTTTTCTTGTTGAGCTCTGTTTTGTTCAGTTTATTTTTTCCAGTTGGTGGTTTTGTGGCTCACTAGGCTGTTCACTAGGCTGTACATGGGTGTGTAGGTAACAGTTTAAATGTTGATGCATTTTTCTGTTGATGGATGTTGTGTGAAGGTCAGTTCGATCTTCATCAATTCTGAAAGTTGAAAACCTAATAGTCTCTGTGTGCTTGTTTGTAAAAAAGTTGTTTGTCACTGACACTGATGGCATGGCTACAGTGTGGTAGTTTATGTAATGTGAGTGAAATTTGTATCTTTTCAGGTCACAATTTTAATGTTTTCAAAACTTTCTAAGATAATCAAATTTCGACATGGTTTAGTCACATTGACAAAGAGAGCGTGATCTCCATGGATTTACATATACATGAAAGTAACTTGGATTAGAGAGACGAAAACTCCCAGTGGTATCACAAATGGAGCAAGCAAATTGGATGGTACACATCCTTGACATTTCGAATTTAAAAACTCATAACTCAAACGGTTCCCTCAGGTTCACCCATGCCGGAGTAGCTTCATGTCTTACTACACCCTTGAGATTTGCCTCCTACACTATATTTAGCCCCCGTACATGTGCAGTAATGCACACAATTCTTTTGTGTGCAGACTGTTCAATTTCATGTTTCCTCTTCTCACAGCTGTTCAGCTTTGTCCAAGCTCAGTTTGTGTCATCAGTGGTCATCGAAGGGTGGGGCTCCAGGATTGATTGGGTTATGAATATTCACATGCATGTCTGAACAACATTTTTTAAGCTGCTTGGAGACTGCTCAACCTGGAGATGAATTTACAGGCTTTTTGGATGGAAATAGTGCAGTGACTGCTTACGTGGCTAGGGATGGGAGAACGTTGAGTACTGATAATGTTGGAGTGATAACTTCAAGTGCTAGCCACATGTTGCGGAGGCGTAACTGTGCTACCGCGAACAGCGCAAGGACAAAAAGCCGACAGATTGTCCAGATTAGACCCAGTGATATTGATCTCAGTTCTTGATAATCAATAGGTCATTAAAACCTAAGCTGCTGTTTGGCCAGGCCGTGCAGTTTTGGGCTAGAGGCGTCATGGACGAGCATGAAGAAATACTTGGTTCCCTTCAGATCTGTGGCTAGTGTTCTACATAATTTAAGGACATGCTTGTAAACATGGTTTATTTATGTGTAACTTGTGTAAGCCCCTCTCTGGTCACACACTTTGTTTGTTGTGGCCTTCACAACTTGAGTAACTGAATGTACCCAAATCAATACACTGCAGCTCTTGGGGGCGAACTTTCTGACAACAGAATCATGGGTTGTAATCTTGCTTCATGCACTCCACTTCTTATAGAACCATTTTTGGTTTAGTGTCTTGAGGAAAATAAAGGAGGGTGCAGGAATTTTAGAGATTGGAACCTTCAGAAGTTGCTCTTCATAGCAGTACTGGCAGATTAATGACAGTGTTCAGTTTCTGTTTAAAGTCTGATAAATACAATGTATTGTTTTTTAACACAGTGTGGCAGTACTCTTCATGTACATGCACATGCACAATGTACATGTAGAGAGCTGTGCATAATTTTTGGCTAAAGACTATGCTGTGTGTCGGTATGCGGTACCTACATGTCCATGTACCTAAACTGCACCTGTACACATTATGCAGCCTTTTGCTGGCCAAATGTACTACATTAGAGCAAAGTCACTTTCTTTTGAGGAATGATTCTTTCAGTGGGTTGTCCTATTTAAAGGGTCAACTAAATGACAAATGACCCGTGATGTTAAAAACAAGGCTTGTAGTTCACGACCTGCCTTTGTGGAGAATGCCCCCACACCTTTCAGTAGGTAAGTAATTGGGACACTGAAGACAAATTGCCCCACCCAGGTCGACATTGATGCCTGGAACTGTGCCTCAGTAGTCTGTAGGCATCAAAGGGCCATACGCGTTACATGTATTTTGCAGGGTTATCCTGCCTCTCGTTTCCTGAAGTATTCTTGTAATTATTGTTTCCATGCAGGGTGTAATTCTAAACAGTCTCATTTTGGATAGTCATCCAATTTCCCTGGTACCGTACATTACTGTATACAAAGTGTTGTGGTACTTGCATAGAGTCGGAATTATTTGTGGGTGCAAATTTTGAAAGTAGTCTCAACTACAAACTCACCCTTGCAACCTTCTTTTCCAAGCTGCTAAGTGAGAAAGACCACGAAACAGCTGTTGAGAAAACAAAACAGAGTGCGTTTTGTTACTGTAACCATGATTCAACATTTTCATTCTTTTTAAGCGGCCATGGTGTAATGCTAATGGTCTGCCCTAATTCGTGGCTTCCCCTGTATTTTCACGATGATTGTGAGCACACTTTGGCAGAAACTGGACAATAGTATGGGCACTTCATACATCATGACTTTGTCCTCAAAACTGGTTGTCTGTCAGGTGGATTGGACTTTAAGTATTCAATATTGTACCGCAATTTGACATTTAACAAGAGGCCTATAATGAAGCATGAGAGAGGAAAATTCACATCTCAGGAAAGCTGGAAGAAATGCATTCGGTATTAATTGTCTCTGTGACTCCATTAGCTATGTATCCATCAATTTAGCCATCAATTTCTCTTGGGCAACTTGATAAAAACATGTTTCCAAGCATATACAGGTCTTTCAGCAGGAAGAATAAAGTCTCTTGAAGTCTACTGCAACATTATTGTGGCTTCCTGAACAGTTAGATTCATTAGTGCATCAGCTGAATGGCTGAGGTCATTGTACTGTAATCTTGTTACTGAGCTGTGTTGGCTGAAAAGTTGTGGTTTGGGTACACCTTGTTTGCCTATTTGCTAATCAATTAGCACCCACTGGTAGCTGATATGGTGGTACAGGTGTTCTGCTGGGGGGGGAAGGAAACAAGTGAAATATTTGGCCATTGATTTTTTTAAAGATAAAATGGTGCATCACTTAAACCATGGAGCTATTAGGGCCTAAACACGTTCCAACTACACTGTATTATACCCACTTTTGAAGCTGGCTTACCATCACAGGGCCTAAACACGTTCCAACTACACTGTATTATACCCACTTTTGAAGCTGGCTTACCATCACAGGGCCTAAACACATTCCAACTACACTGTATTATACCCACTTTTGAAGCTGGCTTACCATCACAGGGCCTAAACACGTTCCAACTACACTGTATTATACCCACTTTTGAAGCTGGCTTACCATCACAGGGCCTAAACACGTTCCAACTACACTGTATTCTACCTCCATGATTACACCCACTTTTGAAGCTGGCTTACCATCACAGGGCCTAAACACGTTCCAACTACACTGTATTATACCATGGAGGTAGAATACCCACTTTTGAAGCTGGCTTGCCATCACAGGCATAGCTCTTGAGGTGACTCTTATTATTCTCTGTATCTTGTCTGTGAAACCACAGAGCAAGGAACTGGGTCATAAGCCCAGTGTTAGGATAGATTTGTTGATAAAAAAAACCTGTGTTGCTTTCACCATCTGCAAAGAGACCTGTGAAAAACATGTTTGGGTCTTTCATTAATAATCCGATAGCTTGCAATGAAACATAATAAACAAAACACTCTGAGCAAGACATGCTTTGGCTAAAAAGAGGTTAACAAACTCGAGGCCGATAGGTGAAGTCACAGCTAATCTCAGCATTTAAAATGATACCTTTGATTACAAATCCTATTGAGATAATATGAAACCAGTTTACCCTCATGCTGATCCCAGTGTGTTTTCTGTCCAATGGTTACAGTATCATATGGCCACATGAGACCTGCACGAATTGCAATAAGGAAACAACATTTTCTAGATCTGTCTGGAAAAATGCCAAGCTTGGAAGCATTATAGGGGTACAGAAAATCCAGTCACATCCTTGATTTGTAGGCTGGAAACTCCCTCCTTTATCCAAAAAAAATTCATGTGAAGTCTTTCAATGAGTGCATCAAGTGTGGACCTTCTGAGTATGTCTCTGTGGAGTTTGTGTTCCACATGGCAGATGGTCTTACTCAGAAATATCTCTCACATGGTGCTGAGTACCCACTTGACAAATTGGGTATCAAATACATTTCAGCAGCGCCACATTGTGCAAATAGTTTGTGTAACCCGGTGTACACCTCTCCTTTGCCGGTCCTTTCATCTATGGAGACATTGAGAAGTCGAGGCTCATATCCATTTCATGGTGTCTGACCCACTTGTCTGTTAACTTCAGTACTCAACCAATAGCAGTTGGGTTTTCTTTTGGTAAGCGCCTTCTCAAGAAAACAGCTCCTTCAAAATTTGTCAAACTGTATACACTGTACTTCTGCCTGTTTGAAATATCCTTCTACAGCACTAGTGACTGACGGCTACCCGGAATAATCAGAACAGGTGTACATGCCTCAGATTAAGATTAGTACCGGTAGTCTACTATGGAACTAGAGTTTGTTTGAATATCATCATTAGCCAATCAGCATCTGCCAATCAAAACAATGAAACAGGATTTCTGCCATTTGTTGGAACCTTTCCAAACTGCCCAGCCCTTCAGTGTTAACGGACTTTGGATACGGCACAATGGGATACGGAGAGCAGTGTCAAAAATGTCAGCGTCGGAGATTAATCTGTGTTTAATCATTGACATCCTTGTGTCTAAAGATAATTGGAATGGAATTGTCCCTAAATAAATGTGCTTCAGTAGCGTTATTTGTGTAGCAATCCTCTGTCTCGAAAATTGCGCAAACCTACATGTTTTGGTGGTTACCGTAGATTGCATGAATAAAGAAAATAAGCAGGCTGTGATTTGTGCAGGCTTACAAAGCATTTCTAATTGTGCTGGTTGAAACTCTCCATCGTGAGTATTGATGATTTGTTTATAATAAAGTTGAGAGCACACTGTGTGTGCCATGTTCAGTAGTTCCACTTGCAGAGAGGGGACCATCCGGTTAGGCACAAGAGTGTTGTGGTCTACATGTACATTGTACCGGTACTTGTCAGTGACGCTCTGTGCCACATAAGTTACAAATGTGCAGGTTGTTTGGATAGGAAGGCTATCCTTTCTGTGGACCAGCTTTGCTAATAAACAAAGACGATTCTCTTTGGTTTTTTCAGATCTGTACGGAGCTTTCCACAGTGCCATAGATTTGCCATGAATTACTAGTACCAGTTTGCTTTTTGCCGATCCTAAATCATCCAGAATCCCTCAGTGTATACCGTTAATTGTTAATGTAAAGCAGGGTTTTAGCCCAGTATTAAAAGTGCATGAAACAGTATCTGGGCTTTGCACTTGCAATACAGAACCTGCACGTGTACCGGTACATGTACATCATATACAAGTGCCTTTATGGTACATGTATCTTCAAGCAAACTTGAATTCTCAAATCTGATTGGTCAAGCCATGGCAACAAACCGTGTGATTTATAACCCTGCATAATGCGCTATTCTTATTTAACGCATTGCACTATTTTTAAGCTAAAAGGAAACGCAAAATTTACTGTAAATTCAAAAGTGTCGCATTTGCGCGCAGACATGTATATTTATTGTGCGTCAAGGCTGCTTGAAGATACATGTAAGTTTATTATCACCATCATGCTCGTGGAGCACGAAATTCTGTAGTGCGTCTGTGTCCCGTATACCACTCAGCCTTCGGCACCTTTGACATACCGGCAAGGGACACAGACATACATGTTCATGTACTACCAGTACATTATTCCCTACTCTAGTTGTGCTGATGGGATAACTAATAGAACATGCACTTCAAAACAGAGTGTTTGATTTGTTTCTTGAAGGATTTGAAGAGGGGAAACTTGAAAGTACACTTACCACGTTTACTCAACTGTACAGTGCCTCAGAGGCACCTTATGCCAGTTAAACTGTTTTATGATCCATTGTCTGTTATTGTTATCCATTTTATTACACTGCGGTAAATTCATTCACTGTCAAATGACACTGAATTCCCACGTTGGTGATGGTAACTTGGCATCATCAAATACAATCTACAGTGTATCCCAAGATCTACAGGTATCTGCCAGTCAAGGGTTCTAAAGTCATTTAAATATGTGCCACAGGAAGGCAAACAGAACAATAAACCACCACTGTCGAAATAATGGCCACTTTAATATTTCAATTGTTTTATTGGTCATCACTCCTCAATTGATTGCCTCAACTATGCTCATGTGTGTTGAATTCAGCTTGTCATTCTTAAGCTGCTTGCACTAGAGGACAAAATTCCCAATTATTTTTTTGAATTTCCTCTTTAGGGGCATGAATGGATTCAACAACAGTGCATTGGCCAGTTGGCTCTCTGATGATGTCATTGAGTGAGTCTTCATTTTTTTCTTGTCTCTCTTAAAATTCACAATTGGATTTCAATTTAACAAGGAATTTAAATTTAAAGACAAGCATGTGCAATGTGGAAAACAGCTGTGAAATAAACCTTCACTATGATGTGTTGCCCATTGTCTCCCATTAAAATCAGTAGCATACATGTATTCTGAGTTTTTATTGGCTTTCAGTGGGTGTTGTCAAACTTATGGTGAAGTTGCAAAAGTTAATTATCTGTCTTTGAATCCTGAACAATTTCCAAACTGTATAATGGCTAAAGTCTTAGCCCTGAAGCCCTTCGGTAATGTGGCATGATACACCAGATGTCTATAAAACCTGCCCCTGGCAAATTTTGTCCACAGGATGCACATGACGGACGAGGCGTCAGTGGTGAGGTGGCTACAAGATCTGAGGACACTGACAGAGTGTGAGTGCATGTGCATACTACAGGGCAAACCCATCCGCACCTCGGCCCACAACATGGCCAAAGTCACGTCCAGTGCAAGAGGTTTGTCAACAGAAAAACGTGTCACAAGTTTTTTTTCTTCTTAAACAGTTGCTAAGTATGCCCAGATGTGGTGATCAACTGAACTTTATGACCTTTAAAGCTGAAGGCAGTCAGACAGCAGATTTGCACTTCGTATTTTTATCTTCCCTGGAGCAGAAACAAAGCGTTTTCCTTTCCCTGTTGTACAAGTACATGTAGTAGTGCATTTTTTCCCTCACCTTTTGAAGGGTTAAAACATACTTTAATAATACATACTACAGTTCTGTATTGTTAGCACTCATAGCTTGAAAAAGGCAGCATGTACATGTACATGTACTTAAAAACACACATGTAGAAGAGAAGATCTACATGTACCGGTAAGCCACGTGCTGTTCTCTGTTCTTTCTTGCAACAGAAAAAAATGGCTTTTAATCTGGATTAACGTCAGTCATGCTGATTTATTATCTGTTTCAAAAATGTAATCTTGTCTTCTGAGACCATAATCTGCCATAATCTTCAAGATTACACGAAGATTACTCTCTCGTCCTTGTTTTTTTAAAAAGATTGAGTGCTTGTCCACAGAAAAGAATAGATCTTCAAGCACTGGGATTACCTGTATCCTTTGTTATGCAGTTGTTTCTTACAATTTTGCCTTCACAAAAGCACTTTTTAAAACTTAAGTTACATTTCTCGTATTGGGTGATTGCCCTACCAAGGACAGCTTTGACAAAGTTTATCCTTGATGTCATTGATATTTCTTTCTTTCCCATTCATTTGACAGATAACATCTACATCCTCAGGCAGCGGGCCAGTTCAATCTCAGCTGATTTTGCAAAGTTGTACTAGTGAGTACTTTCAGCATATTCCTTCTGCAGTTAGATCATTTTAGCAGTTTCTGAATCTTACTTTGCCATCTTCAAGTCATGACCAAAATGGTTCTAAACATCTTTGTTATCAATGCACACGCACCGTACATGTACATCAACATTTTATGTTATCCATTGGATAGGATTGGGTTGAAACCAGTCATGAGTTGAGCAAAGCTAGGTATATTCAGTACTCACTCTAACCCAAATAGTTAAAAAATCATAGGTTTAGGGGACTTTGTAGCTCTGATTACGGTAAAGACCCACTTCTGTTACTTTATGTGGGACTTAGTATCCCATTTTTAAAGCACAAGAGTATGTTCCTTTCGTTCCCTGCACAGTGACAATTTTGAAGGATTGAGGAACGTTCCTCCAAAAAATGCCTTGGGAGTTGGGGTTCAAGAAATATTAAGTGACAGTGTCATAATGATTTTTTTGCTCCAACAAAGCAAACTTGATTCAGGGTCCTGGGACCAGGTCCACTGGTTGTGTCTTTCATTGACCATTCGCCTGCGCACATTCCTCCATGAGTGCACGTCTTATGTCCCAGCCATGCCACTTCACTTGTTCCAGGTAAGAATTGACCAGTTTCTTTCAGCTGAAAGAAACATTAAATTTGTCAAGTACAAAGTAGTGATTCATGCATGTATTTCCTCTAATCTGGCCCCAATCACATTAATGTGGGTTACTTTAAGGGCAAATTCATACATGTACATGCTTCATGTAATAATGAATGATAAATGAATAATTATAATAATAATCACATTTCTAAATTGGTGGTATTTGCAGCTCCTTAATAGGACAGAAATATCTTCTATAGTAATGTTCATACGCGTATCGCTATCAACATTTTGTTACAGCAACAGCAAACAGTTTTTGAGGAATGCGGCAGACTTGTAAAGCATGCAGAGAGGTATGTTCGGCCCTGATCAAAATTCTCCCCCCCCAAAAAAATCTCTGATTTCTAAACAAGATTGTGCATTTAGGTATCTTAAGGAAAATTTCATTTCCTCAAGCCAGAAACTATTTCAGTATTTGGTTCATTTGGGCACTGTTTTACAGTGAAGATCAACTCCACATTGTGTCACAGGTCCTGGCCTACATACTTGCCCCAGAAAAAGTTTGTCAAGAAAATAGTTCAATGTGTTTTGGGCTAGACCCATTCAGACTCTATTCAATGTGGCACATACATGTGTACTTTTCAGCGGTGCAAACTTTCCTACTCAGCGTTCCCACTTTCTGTTGTGTGGGAAGGCAAGTCATGTATATGCAGTTGTGGATATATTGAAAGGAGTTGACCCATGTCCGCGGTTGGGGGCATTGAAGAGAATACTGCTGCACAGGCCATGCTCCAATACATTGCTCACAAGATTTCACAATAATGGTAATATATTGTTGTGTAAAGGGAAAACATCTGTAGAAACATTCTGCCAAAGGGTGCAATAGCAGGAAACATCAATTCCAAATGTACTTTGTACTGTTGAAACTCGAATCAGGATTTAACAGAACAGTAGCGGAAGTATCCGAAAACCATAAAATTCTAGAGGCAGCCGTTGCGCGTCAAGTTTGTACTCACAGACACAAATGCTGATAAAAGTATAGGACAGCACTCGGTAGTATCGTGTTCATAAGCGTAAGGAGGTGTTTGGATATTTCCGAATGGATCAATTCATCCCTTTTTGTTGTACAGCTTTGAGGAGTTGAACGGCGCCCTGCCTCCTGCCTTGCCAACGTTGAATGTGCTGAGCAGTTTAGGCAAGGCGTTCAATGACCTGGTCCACATGGTGCAAGGCATTCTCGTTCAGGTCAGAAAAACTGTCTTCCAAGGAGATGTTTGCTGTTTTGTGATGCGTGTTTAGAGTAAGAAATGTTAACTGAGGGTGGTAATGCAAAAAGTGAGGTATAGAAAAGATTGAGAGCAAAAAGTAAGCCGTTGTTATTCTTCGAATGGCTGTGACAAAGTGGCCGTACCCCGCATTTTTTAGCGCAAATTCAGTAACAGCTGATTGGATAGAAGTCATCCCAGGGCAACTCAACAGGCTTGGGACTTTTGTTCTTGAATAATTATCCCCTAGAAGGCTATAGCCTCCTTTTGCTTGTAATAATCGCTGACCCAAGCCGATTGCAGGATTGGACAATAAATATATGCGAAAGACAGCAAACTATGAAATTGCTGTTGCGCTGAGTGCAATACCTTTTACCCTGCGTAGGGGGTAAACTGGGTGCATCGTAAGAATGGGGTTCCGTGTCTTTGCACCAGACGGGGAGCAGCAATCACTCTTCCTGCTTGCTCTTCTTGGGCAAATTTACAACATATTCACATTGACTTTTGTTGCCCTTGTATCCACGATGTAGTTGTCCCCAAGCCCCTTCCATTTGTTGGCACTGGGGAGGAGGTGGCATGGCGAATGTAGCTTTAATATATGTAGCCCAACAGTTCCACCACACAGGTTGCCAACATGAAGGATGAGATTGTATACTGAAAATTTATGCATCTACAGTTAATTAGTTGCTAACATTAAATTGTTTGTAATGAAGCTGAAGCATTTTTTTTTTGGGGGGGGGTTATTTTTTATCTACTGGTAGCTTTGGAAAACACCCCACTGGTTCTCTCCTGTGCTCAACTCTGGTTCAGTTTGCAAGCAAATGTGAAGTTATGACGTGAATGTGTCACAGTGTTAATTTCTCCTTTATCATATTGCAAAGCATGTTTTATGCTAGAGGGTTGATCATTTGTCATGAAGAGTGATTTATGAACATGCTGTTCATTGTGTTTTTTTAGACTGTCGTGAGAAGTGTCCGTGAGTCAGCCAGTGAGTACAACATCAAGATTGCCATCAACTCAATTCACTGTCTGTCGGAAGATGACAGTGAGATGCGAAGGCTACTCGCTAAGGTACAATCATTAGTTACATTAAACTTCTCTTCTTCAAGGCCAGAATGTTTAATGACAAAAGCAGTGAGGCACTCCTGACGATTTGAAAAATAGTTGATGCCCTCTGAGTTTGCAAGATGTTGCAACGATTTAAAAAAACTGAGTAGCTGGAGAGGGAATTTAAAAATCGGAAGAGAAAGTCAAACGTGGGGAAGCTCAAGTGATGCTCGTGGTCTCCTTGACATGGGAAAGAATAGAGATTAATTCTTGGATTACATTTAAGGGAAACTGGCTTTTAAAAACTACTAGGCATGAAACGTAGGAACAAAGAAATATGGACTCCAGTGGGATTGGAACCTGCAACTTGTAGTTTACCATACCAGTGTTCTGCTGACTCAGCTGCTTGCCCCTCACAAGTCACAGATGACTGGTGTGGTAATTTTGAAGTCTCAGATTCCAATTCAACTTCAGCCAGTTTTGCTTTTTTGTCAGTGTTGGACAGTTCTTGTCGATGATGGGGCATTTTTGGATCAGAACACTCCAGCATTCTTGTGTCAGTATAGTTATAAGTATTTCCCAGTTTGCAGTGTGGTTTATATTGAAAGAGATTCTTTCTATCTGATTGTTGTCTCAGGAGGGCGCTATACAAGCTTTACTGCTGCTCTGCCAGCAAGCCTCTCTCAATGCTGTGAAGCCCATGGCTCTCAAGGCTGTGGCTAACTTGTGCAATGTTGCCGAGGGAAGACAGGAGTTGGAGAGGGTGAGGTTAAACCAAATCAAACCAGAAAGACAACTCTGTTTGATCAGAGTGAAATCACAGAAGGTCCTGTAATTACAGCTCTTAAACTGTTCATGACTTGCACCCCTGTGATGTTGGGGTCATTCCAACTTCAACATGAATCAGTTTGGGTTCTTGCTAGTTCCTTTGTGAAGTACTTTTATATAATCTGAATTTAGAGTCCTGGTTTGAATTTAGACTTGAGTCAAGATCATTACGGAGCCTAGTTTTCCAGTTTGTAGACCCAAGTAGCTCTTGAAGTGTTAGTTCAAGAACTTTGGAAGCTAGGAGCTACTAAGCGCTTGGTGTCCTGGAGGAAAATGAAGGCGGAGCCAGTAGTACTCCCCTCCCCCAACAGTGACGTGACTGTTTACAAATAACAAACTAAAGCCATGACAAAGCCAAAATTTGTGCATTGTTTGCAGGCAAGTGGCGTGGAATACCTGAGTGAAATTTTGTCCTCGCCTTCTGCCACGGAGTCAGTGAAGGCAGAGGCCGCATCGGTGGTTGCCCAGATCACATCCCCAAACATCGACAATTACCACCACCTGCTAGGGTTCATTGAATACATGGAGGACCTGCTGAAAGAGTTAACAGGTTATTGACAGCCATGTCTAGTTGGGATCACTTTCTCAACCCCTGAAACGAAAATCTAGAAACAATCACTACTCGTTTTAATACTACTGTGTGGGAGCAAATCAGTGAGCTTCATTAAAACCATAGAAACTTCGTGAGTCTTGTGGTGATGTCAAATCCAGTTAAAAATGTAAATTTACTTAATTTAGTATTGTTTAACAAATGAAAATATATGGGATAGGGCATTGTCATCAATTTTAGAAAGTAATGGCCCTCTGTTTGAGCATTAAATCTGTCGCTTAATGAGGAACTTCCTTCTCCTGATTGAATGTGACTTTGCCCTCTTTTCCTGGTTCAAGGAACGTCAAAATATTGTTTTGTTTTTGTATTTTGCCTTCAGCTTTGGCAGAGACTGCATCATCGAGTTCTGTATTTGTCATCACAGTTTCTGCCATAGCCAACATCACCTTCATGGATAGTATGGCGTGCGATTGCCTGGCTAGCTTTCACACAGCGAGGGCGCTAGTCAAGGGCTGTAGTAATGGCATGGCCAATACACTGTACTGCAAAGACCAGGTAAAGATACCCAATTCTACCCCGCATCAAACAGTTTGAAGCAAAGTAGAAATCCAGTGTAAAGTTCTTTAGTTTTTATGAAAGTTGCCACTGTGCATAGCTGCAACCATGAATACCCTTTTTTGTTACAAGATTTCAGTTTTTCTTCAGTAGATTGTGTATTTAAGACATCCTCAACATTCATCAGTGTTATATATAAAATAGAAAATGTCCTACATGAAATTGTTGATTCTCAAAAAAATAAAAGCTGTACATTTTCTGTGGCTCATAACCTATGCTAACAATGAAATGTTATGGACAACATGCATATGTGCTCTTATCTTGAACAGATGTGTATGAACATTGACTCATTTTGAAATAAAAGCAACTGTGTATTTTGACAATGTGAAATTGTAGACTTGCCAAGGATAAGAATCCCTTTTTTCCTGATGCAACTGCCACGACTGCTGTTTTATAAAAACGTTGCCAAGGTATGATATGTTTTTGTTTCGTTGCTGAACTAAATCTTCAGGTAGCAACAATACTGGCCAACATGGCCGTTACGGACCAATGTCGGAAAGAGATCATTGTGTCGGGTGGCACAGAGCTGCTAGTGGACTTCCTGCACACGAGGGCACTAGTCCCGAGCTCCAGCAGCAAGAAGATGAGCCCCAAGGGCAGCAGGCTGAGCGGGGGCAGCAGCGGCAGTGACCAGCAGCTGGTGATGTCATCATCCTGTGAGAAGGTGCACCAGAAGGGGGCCATCGCCTTGGCCAGGCTGGCTAGGGATCAGGATAGCGCCGAGCTCATTCTGGACCTGGAAGGTGAGTCTACTTCAAAAAGTAGACAAGTTGTGGGCAGGGGAGCAAATCGGCAAAAAGTTTGCGGAGAATCAAACCCAGGTCGGCCACTCATAATCAGTCGCAATGAATTCCAGACATTAACAACTGAAAAAATTACACACAGGTGAAATTTGGTCAGTGTTTTCCCTGATTGCAGAAGTTTTCATCATGATTTTCCTGATTTCAGGATTTGCCAAACAATATCATTTAAAATCTGGAAAATCCAGAGTTTACCATCAGACATGTCAGATGTTTATTTTCTGTATAGAAATTGATATAAACATAAGAAATACCTACATTAATGGGGGCACTTTTAGGCAAGCACAGATCTATGCCATAGAACCCACATGTATGCTGCTGTGGCGCCCTCTAACTTCTGGTGATTATTTTGTGGATATTTCATTCTCCTCCAATCTCAACTCTGATTACATGGTGTTTTCTCTCGACATATCTTATGCTGGTTGGAGAAAAATTACCCAGAATGTCACAGGTGTGGGGTTGAAGGCACAAAGTGTATTAAGTTTGCTATGACTTCTCAATCTAGTCCTTGTCTTTTTGTATCACGGTGCAGCGATACCAAGATTGGTGGAGCTTTGCTGTAACAGACGAGAAAGGAACGACAGTGAGCCAGTCCTTGTTGCCTGCCTAGTAAGTTGAAATATTCTTCCTTGTAGTTTGACTCAAAATCTACCTGATGGTGTTGATTCCCCTACCCGCCTGGCTTTCTGATCAGTCGGTGATATATTTTTTGTGTTCCCGTGTTGTAGTTGAGTCTTATTAAATCCACCAGAGTCTCAACTCAAGTCTTAAGCTATTCCAGTGGCTGGCAGCAATTGCATCCCCTTTGTCATTGTCCATTCCTGTCACTTGACCAGACTCTCACTTACTTACAAAATTGTGTGTCACTTCGGATTCCCAAAACAAAACACAAAATAGGAGGTTTTTTCCTGAAGTGGACTATCCCAGCCATGCATCCTAAAAGTCTCCGTGTAAATGAAGCTGTGTGCATGTTCTCGAAATGGGGGCATTAATGTTCCCTCTCAAGGGTGGATTCGGGGGGGGGAGGCTGTGGGGCCATGCCCCCCCCCCCAAAAGATGAGAATAAGAGTGAAAAACAGTAAGTGTCTTACATGGACATTGTTTTGTATGGAAAGAGCTATTTGGTTCAGGAAACTGTCTCTGAGCAGCTGCTTAATTGCGGCTGATACAAACAGTTCATGCAAAAGTGCACCTGCCGGGGATGCTGCATACTTCCCCCCCCCAATTTGGGTGTTGATTCGCCCCTGTTCCTACTGTGGAAGATTAATTGCCTCCAGATGGTTATAAGGAACTCATATTGATGGTCCTTCATTTTACTCACAGGCGGCACTAAGGAAGCTTCACAGCCTCCTTGGCCCATCTGTTTTCAAGTCATCAGATGTGGACAGGCTCATTAAGCCCAGACTCATTGACTCCTTCATGATGTGTTCTGCTACAAAAGAGAGCTTTGTATGACACAGGGCTTCTAGCATTTCTGATCAGAATGTTATAGTGTAGACACATATCCCAACTAATTGAGATGTCCTACCTCTGTCTTGGACACTGTCCGTTTATTGGCCCAGAGTGATCATATGACCGGGTGATATATCCGCATATCACACTCACTGTGAGATATCTCTTTCTGTTGATAGTGCGTGCAGGCGCATAAGACAGAAGAGCTTGGGGAGGTTCAAGAGCGAACATTTCTGCTCCATTAGTCAGTTTTTCCATGGTACCCGTTTTGTGCATAGGCTACCGGGGAATTCGATCAATGATTGCGCTCATTTAACAGACTCGTTCCTGTCCCTGCTGCACATAAGGTAATGCGGGGACCGCTAACCAGACTACATGTACTCACTGGTACCCGCACTAGTTTCACATTAAAGTTACGCAATTAGAGGAAGTGAGGGAACAGTGTATTTGCAGATGATATTGTCTATGTATGTTTATTTGTACAGTTTGACAGTAGGCCTTTCGTCTTCTGAAATTATTATTTGTGTGGATAAATTTCTTGCGACAGAGGTATGACAAAACAATTGTTGACTGCTTTGGTGTGGGATATGACGTTTTGAACACCCAAGGGACGGGTATAGACCGTGTTTCAAAAGATCTTTTTGTGGAAGGAAAGAGCCTGGAAGCTATTAGTTTGTGGCTTTGGCCTATGTCATAGTCGTGTGTCCTACTCCTAGCCACATCCAGTTGATCGAGATGTGGTTTTTTTTTTTCTTGGCTGTCATATCAACAGCAAAACAAGACAACTACAAGGAAGTGTTGCGTCAAATCTCAAGTACATGTAGCTTACTCATGTTCTGTCCCTTAAGCCTGGCAGTAGCCTGGCTAGGCATACAGCAGGAACATTGGTGCATTTTGACTGCGTGTTTGTTTGATGCATCATCTGTAGCAATGTTACTGTTTTGAGATGTAGATAAGATTTGTGTGTATTTATTAGTTCATGTGTATATTTTCCAAGTTATGCATTGAAAAGCGCTTATTGTATATATAGATTTATACATATCCACGGTGCTCAAAGCAGAATATATTTATGAGACTTTCATTCTAGTTTTTGGAACCAAGATATAAGAGCTTTGTCAGAGACTTCCCATGAAACTTGTCTTTCACAAGGAGGGAAGCTCAGTTGTATGCTAACCTTTTACAAATCGTCACGTTTGTACTTGTAGTTTATTGTTTATTCATTAGGAAATATTCACAGATGTTTGTTGACAGGGTAGGACTAAGTTATCCTTTCCCATTCACGTCAATTTGCTAAGCCTACTTAAGACCGCATACTTCAGCCCTCAACTCCACAGGATACGGTGCTAATTTAAAAATCCTTGAGAGTTTTTCAGAAATGACTTTACCCAAGGCATGTTCTTCAGGCACATAGCCTGGGTTTGGTTTGCCCCTGGCAAACAATTTAGTGTGAGACAAACTTGCATAAATGTCCATTTGAAATTTTTTAAAAAATATCCTGTGTTTTTCATCATCACTACCGGTATCCCTGTTTAGATTTATGGCGCATTTTGACAGTCCTGAGTTTGAATTTATAATCTCCCATCCCTTATTTTGCTTGTTTTGGTTTAACTAGCCCATTGGAAGTATGGCAGACACAGTAGGAGGGCGCTATCCGCCCAGAGTTAAAGTGCACCCTCACTGGCGCAAGAAAGACAGGCATGGAGGTGAGAAGCTTTCCAACCGGGTTCCTGCACGCATTCAGCGCACATGCAAAACTGTATGTTCCAGCATAAATTCCTTGCGTGTATTTGGCATTCCCTGCACCAAACTTGCGCGCCTACCAGGGAGTTGTACCGAAGGACCATCATTTTCATTTAAACACACCCCGTTTTGTTCCCCGGAAAATCGTCTGTTCGCTAATAATTCATTCCGCTTCAAACAGCGCCCTCCTATTATGTCTGCCACACTTCAAAATACCGGTAGGCCAACACTGGTTTGCTTTTGCAGTTGTACCCGTACATTCTGTAGCCCATAGCACTCTGCCCTCGGTTATGCTACCGATGTCCTTTGTATACTCACACTACGGGCAAAGTTCCAAGGGGCGTGAAGTCCCACGTCAAGTGGTACACTGGTAGGGTTTTACCATCCCCAAACCTCCACAGTGCTCCCAGACCGGATGATTTTGACAGATTTTGTTTAGATGACGTGTTGGATGAGGTATAGCAGTTCTCGGCAGTTATAGGCAATTTCAGCAACCAGAATTGGCCAATAGATGCAGCAGCGCCACACTAACTATGCATGTGATGGGCTTGTTATGTTCCTCTCTGGTCAAGGGGGGTATTGAGAATTGCCTTAAGTGCATGTGCATACACAAGCATGGTGCCACCGAAGGTATGGTATCTCCATAGAACTGTGTCTGTCTGATGCTGTGTTTTCATCACATCAATGCAGCCCTGTAATGCCACGTCGAAGCAGACTGTTTTCTCTTGACATTAATTTAAAAAAGAATAAACTTCAAAGAAAAAGGCTGTGGTTATTCAAAGGCTGTACTTTATTACTGTGTACACTGGAATGATCACAAGTATCATATTCAATCTCTCCGCTGGTAAACCTCAAAATTAATTCCATGAATGAAAAAAAAAAGAAATTAAGATGTATGTCCAAACACTCCGCTATCATCATTTATCACTACCAAAAGCCAATAAACTGATCAGAAATTAGCCATGAATGTAGCAGTTCAATGTATAAGATTTCTTCCTGATTATTTGAAAGTTACCATTGAATTGTATAATACAATATCGTATGATTAAAATGAGATTATATTAACACTACATTGTAAAGGATTACAGAAGGAAAATAAAAATCTGGGATGCGATAAGGAAGTGCTTCAGCACAAATGGGATTTTACCGTCAAAATTTCTGTACAGGATCAAATATGAATATGCATGATTTACAAAATGAAGTCGCTTCTAAAGGTGAGCATTCTAATAGCAGCAAATGAAAACTTGACAACTGCAAATAGAATCTTGGAACAATACAACCTAAGTTCACACAGTTTGAATTTTTTTAGGTTCTTGAAAATTCAAAAATTTCCTTTTCTCGCGACTATGTTAAAGCCTGAATAATAAAGCCAGAATACTCGTAACAGCTCAGTATTCCCACATCACACGTTTGTAGACTGAAACAAGTCATAACTTTTCCTTTGTTTCACTCTGTGATTCGACTACAAGAAGAAATAAACAGAGTTGGCAATACAAATTTTTGATAGAAAAAACATTTCATTTAGTAAACAAACATCATTTGATACACTGTTTGTAGAATCCTAAGAAATCTACCGTGTGGTATAATGTAAAAGGCCAAGCCTACAAATTATCAAAACATACCATGGAGATTCCCAAAAATATCTTACAAAATTAAGCAGGTACTCTTGAGTCGCTTGCAAATCAACAAAAGGCAGTGTCTAAAACAAAAAGAATTCATCCAGAACGGAGCATGTTTTCATCCTGTGAAATCCTCTTTCCTTGCACTGTCATACAGCTAAAGATTTTACATTTTCTTGTTGGGCAATGATTTAAATGCGAGTTTGATCTCTCAGCTCATTACTATCAAAAGAGACTGCCATCTGTAGTCTTACTAAGCAGATGAAACGATGGTTGTAAGCTGTGATGTCATTGGATACGGTTGTTCAAAACAGCTTGGGAGTGACCAATCAGCTCCCAGCTTGCTCAGTCGCACACTTCAGTGCGCCCACTTACATTTTGGCAACAGCTGCCTTTGCCTGCAAAGAAAAGAGAGAGTGTTTGATTTACATCAACTTGGTAAAATTTCAAACAGTTGCTATGGAAACCAATAATGGGGTCACATGGCCAAACTACTTCTGAGTAAATAGACAGTACACAAGAAAGTTTGATTATAAATGAATAAACTGACATCGTTTCCACTTGCATGTGTATTTATGCGAAGGTAAAACTATAATAATTATCACGAAGAGCTGCAAAGGGTCTCTCTTATGTGCATCAAAAAACGACCAAGTCAAATAATGCACTTGCAATTCACGTGCCGTCACAGTGTTAGGCTCTAATCTCAGAAACTGTTCTTTCCCAAACGCAGGTAAAGCAAGGGTTATCTTTCAGCTCAGGGCTGTCTTGTACTATTTACATGTACATCCAATCAACTTACAGCAACGGCTTTGTGCTCATCCAAAGCAGCCTGGAGACGCTTTCCCCATTCAGCGCTACACTGAGACCAGTTGTCAACCTGTTCACCAAAATAAAAATAAACAACCCAACACATTAAAGTAAAACATAAAATCATTTGGTCACAGTAAATATTTTCGGATTTTGTTTGCCGACCTTAAGCGAACCGGCTGTTTCTTTAGTACACCAGATACAATAATCCAAGGAAGCACAGTGAAGCAAAACCATGGGACCAGTTTTTATTTTCTTCAGAAAGTCGTCAAGCCTGCTAAAGAGTTGCAACAATCGACAGGGACTCAACCCTCACTTTCTGATCAACTCCCTGGACTTCAAAGGCATTGGCCAGTTGTAAATTTGTTTCTTCAGCGGTTCATTCAGTGTTTGGTTTGCTTCCGAAATAGTGTTGTGGTTGACTTTTTTTTCAAATGTCCACCTCCACTGTAAATTTTTATCATAGGCCATTCAACTCAAAGATACACATTTGTTGATGTTCATTCTGTTACAAGTGACTGAACTGAAATAATTTTGGAAGGACCTGTGATTTGCTTCGTGATGGATTCAACTAAAACACCACAGGGGAGAATTCAATTATTTTCCAACTGAGGCAGAGAAATGCTGACCATATAGAGCACTTTTTACTGCCTAGCATTGCTATGGTTGGCCAATGTTTTAAGAAATACAGTACCACATAGGTTGGTGTCAGATTTTACCTCAAACTGAACATTCATCAAAGGGATCATATTTTAAAATTTAGAACTAGCATTTTCTTCATGGACAATTTGACAGATTTTTAATACTTGAAAGTGAATCAGTCTTATTCTTTTGATGACTGCCATAGTTTTCTAGTTAAACTGACGGCGAGTCATAGATTTATTGACGGCCAGTAATAGGTTTACCAGCCACTGGCAGGCTAAAATGCAACTGATGTAGAAAGAGCAGACTCTACACAAAAAGGAAGGGATGGTGGACATTTACCGCTCGCTTCTGGATGAACTCCTGGGCATTCTTGAGATGGCCGGCCATGTTGGAGACCAGCGCATCCTGATCCTTGGGTGTCAGCACCTTGGACCAGAAGATGCCCGGCTGGGTGAAGTTGTCGTCGTCCTTGGTGTTGTAGCGAGCCACGTCACCGGAAATGGAGAAGGTCTGCTGGGCATACTTCAGATCGTCCGTAGGCCCGTTGAAGCTGTTGGGATAGTAGTTGGGAGCCCCATCTATCGCAGAAAGGAACGTTGAGGAAATACTAGTATCGTTTCTGGTAATGAAGTTTCCGGTGTGCCAGTAGAAGACATGTGGGTGGGTAGCTGAGCCAAGATCAGACCAACATGCTCATAACACAAAGGGGCAGAAGTCGCCCAGGATGTGGAAAGTTCATTTTCAAAATGCGAGAAGTGATCTTTGACACCTTTTAGAATTCCACCTTGACCTGACTGCCTGAATTCATTTAACAGATTTTATAGAGTTAAACATTATTTGTGTTTCCTGATCCAGAAGTCATAATTTAAGCCAAGCAGAATAATCCATTCTACCCGGGTATCCAACTTACAGATAAACATGAACTAATTTGAGAATACACCAAACATTTAACTTTTTTTCAGGTTTACCGTTTTTATTCCCTAATTTCACGACGGTGGAAAAATTTCACCTTGCTACATTGGACATATTGCATTTGGGATCCAAAGCTTTCGCATATTTCATGAATTCTCAACACATAATATGAAGAAGCTGAACTTGAAGCAACTGCGTTTACTCAGTGTCAATTTCCTGGAAAGCACAGCATCTTTTGGGCTGAGAAACATGTACAGTGGCTGGTGGTGCTTATTCACACACCTTCAACTTGGACCAAATTGCACCCTGGTGGGCCAACCTTGGCAATGCTTCTTACTTATAATTTCATACTGCTTATGCTTGGGTTTTATTCTAGCAAATTCAGAGAGGGACTGGGTCGTAAGGCAGAAGAGTGCGACTAACTCTGGTTGTCAGTGACACACTGCGGTCCATCTCTCTGGTAGTTGCGAGTCTTGGCCTTGTATGGGCAGTTCACTGGGATCTGCAGGTAGTTGGTTCCCAGGCGGTGGCGGTGTGTATCGGGGTAGGAAAACAGACGTCCCTGTAGGTTACCAGGCAAAATGAAAACAGCCTTGTTAGATGACTCGTTCAACTAACACCGTAATGTGAACTTCATTTTTTAAACAATCACACTTGTTACTCTGTACTTCATTCAAAATTCATCCCTTGCCATTTGAGAATACCAAAAAGTGGTATAAAAAACCAAATGTTTCATGTCGCTTCATTTCCTCCACCTAACTAGAACATTTAACATGTCGGTAAAAAGTCAAGCAAATTTATTTGAACATATTGTTATCTAACACCTCCTACCACCATCAGAAAATCCTTGAATTTTTACATCCCCTCCCTCTTCTAGAAAAAAAAAAACCTGACGCCCCAGCATGACTCCAACCTGCAACATCTTGTCCGGTGAGGGCTCAATGCCGGGGATCATGTGAGCTGGTGCAAACGCAATCTGCTCCACTTCGGCAAAGTAGTTCCTGGGGTTGAGGTTGAGAACCATCTTGCCCACTGGGATGAGCGGGTACTCTGCCTGTGGCCACACCTGTTTGGCAAAAATGTTCAGGTTTCAAGTTACCTCCATTTCTTGTGCTTTTTTGAACACTGGATGACTGGCGTTTGACATTTGGGGTCAATGGACCAGATCTCCTCTGGCTTCTACTGAGCCATAGTTTCAGTTTCCTACGATGATCATCTTGAGATGCAAAGAAAATACTACCATTGCACCACAAAACATCACAATGAAACTGAGGAAAAGTATACAATGGCCCCACCTTGGTCAAGTCAAATGGATTGTCCTTGTGCTGCTCTGCTTGCTCAAAGGTCATGACCTGGATCTTCACGGTCCAAGATGGCTGCAAGGTGAGAAAGTAAAGAAATGTATGTCAACAAAAGCAGCCCAACTGAAGTGGAGAGGAACGACAAAGAGAAAAAAATCTGGCAAACCTGTGCACAATGTCTGATGTACTCACAAAGTCTTCCTTGGAGATGGCATTGTACAAGTCGCGGATGGCATAGTCTGGGTCGCCTGAGGCCAGAGCTTCAGCTTGGGCGGCGTTCAGGTTACGGATGCCTTGGTCAGTCTGTGGACACGGAATGCAACAAAGTGAGGACAGTCAGTGGACATGGAATGCAACAGAGTGAGGACAGCATGTGGACAGGAATGCAACAGAGTGAGGACAGTCTGTGGACAGGGATTGCACCATAGTGGGGACAGTATGTGGACAGGGATTGCAACATAGTGAGGGCAGTCTGTGGACAGGGAATGCAGCAGAGGGAGGACACTCTGTGGACAGGGAATACAACAAAGTGGGGACAGTCTGTGGAGAGGGATTGCAACATCGTGGGGACAGTCGGTGGACAGGGATTGCAACATAGTGGGGACAGTATGTGGACAGGGATTGCAACATAGTGAGGGCAGTCTGTGGACAGGGAATGCAGCAGAGGGAGGGCAATCTGTGGACAGGAATGCAACAGAGTGAGGACACTCTGTGGACAGGGAATACAACAAAGTGGGGACAGTCTGTGGAGAGGGATTGCAACATCGTGGGGACAGTCGGTGGACAGGGATTGCAACATAGTGGAGACAGTCTGTGGACAGGGAAGGCAACAGAGTGAGGACAGTTTTTAAATATGTACATGTGGTGAACGTACACATACACTGTACACGTCTGCAAAAATGCAGGCACACTATGGCACACAGAATCCAGATACACATAGAGGACCTGAGGTACCAGTATTGTTGCCAAGTCCTCATAAATCAATTGTTTGGATAAAACACACAGACTCAAACAAATGTGTGTCATCTTGAAGAGTGCACAGCAAAACATTTGAGACTTAAAAATGTTAAAAGAAAAAAAACGCCAAAAGTGGACTACCATTCGATACCTCTGACTAGAAGATTCTGCAAGGTCACACTGGCAAATAACTAAATGTACATACATGTACTCATGTTCATTTGTTGTACAAATTACCAAGGGCCAATTACACCGAGCTGCTCAACACAGGAATTGGCTGAGCAAAAGAAAATATGTGCTAAGCAAAAACTGGTTAATACCGACCAAAGTGCAAAGTCCTGCAATGTCTATGACTTGATACCGTTTCCCCACTCATTTTCGCTTAACAAAAAATCTGCTACATGTATGCCATGCTTTCTGCTTCATAGGAGACTCCGAATATGGGCCCTCTCAGGTACAAGTACTGTACACGTTTGAGTCTTAAAAGAAAGTGGGCTTGGTACCAAGTGGCACTTGAGCAAGGACACTTCAAAACAAATGCCGCAAATCAAACAATAGATTGGACATATCAGATGTCACAAGACTGAAGTTGGATCCAAGTTAATCAGAAGTTGACTTTCCACTTATAAGCTGGCGAACCTATTTGTGGAGAGCGCTGATAACCCAGAAATCAAAGTTTACTTTATATCTTTGAAATCTAAGGGGAAATGATTGTCTCAGTACGTGCAGCTGTCAAGCCAAAACTTTCTGGAATGTTCTGCTAGTTACAAAATGCAGGCTACACACGGTACTTTCAGTGGCAACTACTTTACCAGTGAGCTGCAAATAACTGTGAAAAACGCTTAGCAGTCGTGCATTTCTCTACTCATAAATGTACATGTACATCTCTGCACACACTGCTCTCTACCACTGTCTGACTGTCCAGCACCCATTAATAATGTGATTATAATAAGCCTTCTGTGCTTGTGGCACTTCCAAAGGAGGAAGCAGACAGGTTGAAGGTTTTTTAGCATGCCCACGAACCCAAACTTCCTTGCTATTCCTTTTCCCCCTGACATTGAAACACGTGTGCTGATCACTGTGAAAAGCAATGAGGTTTTTTTAAGGTGGGAAAGATTCTTAACGAGGTAGCTTACGAAAAGGAAAGCCATGAAATTGGGCCCTGATGGTGAGCACTTTTACATGTACACATGCATTATGTGCACATGAAACTGTATGATGACATGTACATCTTTCATACAATTTCATGTGCCGGTATATGTGCAGGTCAACATGTACATGTACATGCATGTGAACAATCTATGCATGTGAAATAACACGGTCGTCTGCTGCATGTCCCCTGCATCCTGATAAAAAATGACCCGACACAAATGTTGAAAGGCTGATTGAAAACACTGGCCTTATTGTGTGCCGCTGGCAGAAACTTAAAACAAATAAACAGCAATTCCAAAGTACAGAGCTGATAAAAACCTGTGCCTGACAAGGCCGACAGGACAGGACTACATAATGCTGAGGTTACACAAGACAATTGACCCGTGGGTAAATATAGAGAACATTAGGCAGGATTTAGCACGTAGGCACGGCAAAATACATTCTAAATCTGCGAGTCTCAGATTACAAAAGCTTGCCGAGGTCTATTCCAAAGATCAGTAACTTCTTTTGGGCCTCGTTCGATCCCAAAGGTATTTGAACTTTGAGCAGAATTTAACCACTTAGCGCTGGGGGCATTTATGAATGTTGATGATGCTGGGACGGGATAATTTTCTTTTTTTTTCTGTTTTCAAAATTCTTTACAAATTCATATCTTCATTTACTGGACACACCCACACGAAGGATTGTCTGGTTTCTACTCTAATCTGACAGACAACATCTACTGACGCTGGAGTATTCCAGCCAGGCCAGGTATTTCAACCTAATAACGGGGCAGAGAAGTTCAGTTTTGCAGCAACAATGCCTGGTGATTCAATGCTTGTTTCTTCACTACTTTTCCCACGCATTCCTGATTTGTGCATGGCGACTGACCTGCAGACCAAATTGCGCTGATTCATGTCAACCAATATTTCACTCCTTCTTGTCCTTCAGAACAGAAGGGAAATTATTTGGAGTCCAAATACTGACCAAACAAGCTCTGCATGTACAAATAATCAGCGCCTGAAAGGATCCGTCTTTTGCAAACACTGGTTTTATAAAAACAACCAGGTCAAGGATTCTATTTCAGCAAGTGAACTTGTCCAAAAAAGTAATGCGATCAACAAGGTGGACAGCCATTACGCGCCGCTATAGAAATGGGGAAAGCACACACAGGACTAGAGATAGACAAATTAAAAATGTACTTATCTGATTGTATATGTCCTGTATCCCAGAAACAACACAATCAACAGGGTTTTGGAGGGGATGCCAAAACCCTGTATTTTGCTTTGTTAAAGCCCTTTCTAAATCTTTCAGGACTTTGACAGCTGGTTACTTAACCAACTGATACATGTACATGTGTGAACAGGATCCTGGTTCACCACCGAGGGCTGGATAAGCTGCAACCAAGGCCTCGGCTACACTTCAGATTAATGACCAAACATGGCATGGGGAGAAATGACTTAACAGCTTGCAAAGACAACATACTTATTTCAACAGAATTAAACAAGTTTTTGTAACGTGCATTTCTTTATTTCTAACGACCTGAGACTCTCAAACCCCACTTGTAGGTTTTGTCAAGCATTGGCTGATTCAGTCCCATTATGAACTTGTTGTTCAACTTTGTTGGATTCTGGAACAAAGGCCTAGGGTGATGGAGTTATGTACATGTACATGTTAGATTGTGCTTGATTTTGCCAGATTTGGTAGTCTGCAAGTCACTGATATACTGCCAATACCTATTCATGCTAAATGGCTCCAACCTCATCACTGTTGTCTTGTTGGAGTTGAACAGAGTCTGTCTAGCCACATCCAAGTAATTACAGTGAAAGTTGTATCTGTCAAAGTTTGTTTGGTTCAGTACTGTTTCTAGAACAAAAGCCTACGGGGTTAGAGTTAAAGGTCCTTACACAAACATCCCTTACAACTGTAAACAGTGACACTCTCATGGTCCAGTTTGATGCCCACCCATTTGCTGAACTTTGCTGATAATCATCTTTTATATTTTTTTTGGTTCTCAACATTTTAAAATACTTTCTATTGGCAGTTTTGTCATTCACCGAAGTGTACTTATGATGTACACTCAGCTTACTCTGGTGGGATTCATATCCGCTGAAAATTTTAACAAGCCCTAGGACCACACTGATATAAAGTGTTATGAATATATGTCAGGGAAGGGTGAAACCCTTAAATAAAATTTCCATTTCCCCAATGCAAAAATTACTTCATCTGAATACGTTACGTCAATAGTGTCAGTGCTCACAGAATGCCGTACAAACCTTGAGGTGGAACTTGCAGTAGACACCCTTCCCGTCCTTGTTGACCAGCTTGAAGGTGTGGCTGCCGTAGCCGTTCATGTGGCGATAGCCGTCGGGGGTCCCACGGTCACTGAAGAGGAAGCTGACCTGATGGGTGGACTCAGGGCGCAGGGTGATGAAGTCCCAGAACATGTCAGGGTCCTGCAGCCACAGGTCAACAGATTTGGAAGAAGATGATCGGTCAGAAAAAGTGAAATATTGATAACAAGGACTTCTCACTGCTTCATTATTTTTACAAGGATCACATCCATAAATAAAGTAACAGATGAAGCGACCAACAACCGTTTTCAAAAGTCAACTGAAAGTTGAACAAACCTTGAGATGGGTGAC